>NC_059441.1:5393005-5572882 GCF_021028975.2 Sphaerodactylus townsendi
AAGGTCAAATATTGTTGTTTGAATTGGACATACCTGGAAAGACGAGCCCTCACCTGTTCTGCCTGCCTCTTCTCCTCAGCCTCACTCAGGAGGAAACCCTCGGCCAGGGCCACCGCTTGGGAACTGGTCTGACCCAGCGCTGCATTTCCTGGGGCAAGATGGTCAGGAACTGCTCCAGGATCACCAGGTCCAGGATCTGCTTCTTGGAGTGCCTCTCCGGCTTCAGCCAGCTGTTGCAAAGTCCATGGAGCTGGCTGCAAACCTCTCGGGGTCCGCCAGCCTCGCCATAGCGCAACTTCCGGAAGCGACAGATCTCCTCTTCCATCTCGTTTCCCTTGTATAGGGTCACCTCTTGAGTCTTCTCCCTGTAGGAAGGGGGGTGGCGAGGCAGAGACAGAGGGCAACATGCTTGAAATAAAACCAAAAGGCAGTGGAGATATCTGGTGGATCAGAACAAATGTTCCTCCTGTAGTTTGTAATATTATTTTTCTATATTATGCACCCAGCTTTTAAAGATACGCCTGTTTTGTTTTTAGAAAAAATTGACTCTGTCTGCCTCTTTAATGATGCTACAAACTTGCCTACGATTACCTTGGAGGTCTTTTCTGGGGATGAGGAATTGTGTCTCACCACGTCCACCTCCACGACACTCAGTGTAACTTCTATTTAATTCAAAGCGGGGAATCAAAGACATGTTTTAATTAAAGGACTAATAGGGAAGTTCACATTTGAGAAGCGTCAGGTAACATCCATTCAAAATATTCACAGCAACCACCACCAGTAGCTAATTAATAATATTAATCTGTAGTTCTGTAATAATAATCATGGACTCTGCCCCTTTGCCACAAAGCATCTTTAATGTGTGTATTCAGGACTGGAGGGGGGGGGGTCAGTCAGATACTGAAAAATCCACCCGCAGAGCTGATTTTGAGACAAAGGGGCAGAGCTGGGGAAAGTTCATCGTATCCAGGGACGTAGGTATAGATTTTTTAGGGGGGGGGGTTCGGGGGTGGGGCCACACCCCCACCCACCCCTAGGGCATGGCCACGCCTCCCCAAACCCTGCCCCTGGCCTAGCGCTTGTAAAAGCAGCTCTCCGAGGTCGGGGATGGCAGACTCCCCTGCCCTGCCCTGCCCTGTCCCTCCCCTCTGGGCAGAGGCATAGAGGGAAAATGGAGCCTGGTGCAAAATCTGAGTTTTGCGCCCCCCTCCCTCCCCGGGCAGCCGCTGTGATGCTGGAATCCACCCCCAAACAGCATCACTTTCAATGGTGTTTAAACTAGAGAGCCCAAATTCTCCTTTTAAATCCACCTTAAAGGGAGAATCTGGGGTCCCCAGTTAAAACAGCATTGAAAGTGATGCTGTTTTGGGGTGGATTATCCCCCACCCTGAAACAGCATCATTTTCAATGTTTACACTGGGGACCTCACAGTCTCCCTTTAAATCCATGCCGAAGGGGGTGGATTTAAAAGGAGAATCTGGGGAAATTTTGGGGGGTGCCTGCTGTCAGGGGTGCAATTATTAAGCTTGCAGCACCAAACTTTTAGGGTATCTTTAGGAGTCTCTCCTAATGATACCACCCAGGTTTGGTGAAGTTTGGTTCAGGGGGTCCAAAGTTATGGACCCTCAAAGGTGTAGCCCCCATCTTCTATTAGCTCCCATTGGAAACAATGGGGGATTGGGGGCACCCCTTTTGGGATGTTATAACACCATCAAGAATTTCGATTCTGTGACTCCCATTGTTCAATTCCTCAGATCGTTACCACCCAATTCCCAAACTAAACCTAAAGAACCCAATTTCAAACAAAACCTAGCAAACTGGCTGACTTCCAAAAATCGGGTCCAAACCTATCTTACCTAGGCCCAGACTATGTCTAAACCTGCTATCTAAAACCCCAAAACTATATCTAAGTCTAACAACCTAAACCAATTTCCCACTCTAAGAATCACGGGGATCTCACCTGTCTTCAAAGTTCTATCGACGTCCCCGGGCAGCCTCTGGTCCTGAGCGGGGCGTGCAGCTTCTGCCTTGCTCCTGTGTCTTGTTGCACCCTGAGAGTTCAGGGAATCTCGGTGGGACCTCCAAAAACTGTTACCCACTGCCAGGGGTAACTAGGAAGTGATTTCAGAGTGATTTCAGCTTTGGCGGCAGTGAGCAGATGCACGGGCAGGCTGCCTTCAGAGCAGAGGTTCTTTATTGTGATTTCAAGCTCTTTCCAGGCCAGACTGCCCAGTACAGAACGAAACACAGCCCTTTTTATACAGTTTTTCACCCAATCAGAGGAGGAAGGGGGCAGTCCCCTGCCACACAATACAGACAATCTAAAACAAAGAGGAGGAAGACAGTCTTTTGTTTTTGCTGATGGGATTAAGTCCCAGAAGAAAAGGCTGCCAATGAGTCTTGAGATCCCAGAAGTGGAAAATTCAATAGTCCAATGGGTCTTGAGATCCTCTTCATTGAAAATTCAAATAGTTCAATAGGAAGTAGGGTGATGTCCTCCAAACGGCCAAGGCACACTTTGTAAATCCAAAAGGTCTTTTGTTGGTGTTGACAAACTTATCAGATTGTAAGAAGGAGTTGTCCTTACTTTGCATTTTCTGATCTACTTCCTTGTTACCTAGCTAAAATAAAATTACTAAAATCCTAAGAGGCTTCTTCTATTAATACAATAAAGTAAGAAGAATATTTCTAATCCATATCTCTTCTTGTCTATCACTTAAAGTAACTCTATAGAATCTCTTAACCTTATAACAACATGCTTATATATTGGGGAGAGATAACCCCAGCAATACATTTTGACTACATACACACATGGGTAACAAGCAAAACAATATCAGTATAATATCAAGGAATCTACAACATAACTTTCAAGCTATATCACACATCATAGAAATGGAATGAAAGCTCTATCTAAGAGCTAACACAATCTTTATTCTAAAGGGGGTTCGCAAACGGTTTGAGTGGGATAAGGAGGGGAATCATAAACTTCACACATTCTTTATTGATACCAACAAATAACTCTATTTAAGGCTTAGCCAGGCATATACCATAGGAAAATGGATTTCTGGGAATCCATGGGTAACATAGTGGGAGATCTCCAGCCGCCACCTGGAAGTTGGCAACTCCACTTTTATATCACAGGCTAGCTTTGAAAGTGGAGATTCTGGGGACTGGCTACTGCTACTTTCCTTAGGGTAGCCGGCTCTGGGTTTTCAAATACCTGGAGATTTGGGGGAACGGAGCATGAGTGTGCTGGGGTTTGGAGAGGATGTTCAGCCGGATAGAGGCCATCTGTCCACCACGCAAGACATCCAGTTTCTCCAGGGCAGGGGTCTGCAACCTGCTGCTCTCTAGATGTGCATGGACTACAGTTCCCATCAGCCCCTGCCAGCATGGCCAATTGGAGAGCCGCAGGTTGCAGACCCCTGCTCTAGACAGTTCCAGGTATTTTTAAAAAAATACAATACAAGGCTATTCAGCTCGAGGCAGAAGATTTGGGCATCTTAGTGGATAGTTCCATGGGAATGTCAACTCAATGCATGGCAGCTGTGAAAAAGGCAAACTCTATGCTGGGGATCATTAGGAAAGGAGTCGATAATAAAACTGCAAGGATTGTCATGCCCTTAGATAAAGCCGTGGTGCGACCGCACTTGGAGTCCTGTGTCCAGTTCTGGCCGCCACATCTCAAAAAGGATATCGAAGAGATAGAAAAAGTGCAGAGAAGGGCAACGAGGATGATTGAAGGATTGGAGCACCTTCCTTGTGAGGAGAGGCTGCAGCGTTTGGGACTCTTTAGTTTGGAGAGGAGACGTCTGAGGGGGGATAGGATTGAAGTCTATACAATTAGGCATGGGGTGGAAAATGTTGACAGAGAGAAATTTTTCTCTCTTTCTGACAATACTAGAACCAGGGGGCATCCATTGAAAATGCTGGGGGGAAGAATTAGGACTGATAAAAGGAAACACTTCTTCACACAAGGTGTGATTGGTGTTTGGAATATGCTGCCACAGGAGGTGGTGATGGCCACTAACCTGGATAGCTTTAAAAAGGGCTTGGATAGATTTATGGAGGAGAAGTCGATCTATGGCTACCAGTCTTGATCTGCCTTGATCTCAGATTGCAAATGCCTGGGCAGACCAGGTGCTCGGGGGGAGCAGCAGCCGCAGAAGGCCATTGCTTTCACCTCTTGCATGTGAGCTCCCAAAGGCACCTGGTGGGCCACTGCGAGTAGCAGAATGCTGGACTAGATGGACTCTGGTCTGATCCAGCTGGTTTGTTCTTATGTTCTTATGTTCTTAAGAATAGTAAGACAAGAGCAACTGCAAGAAAATCTTAAGAAAATGGATCTCTTTAGAATGAATCTCTCTAAAATGGTGTCAGGGGTTTTATACAGTTGGCTCATCTACATCGTTTGATCAGTAATCAACCAATTGGGTGTCGAATAGAGTCGATGAGCGAGATGACCCCCACCTGAGCATTCTTGGCAATTAAGACCTACCTGTCCAGTTTAGAATGTGGCCTTGATATTGGAAAGGATTTGAATGTATCTTTTGTACCACCCAGTGGTCCTATTTAAGTTAGGAAATATCTTGGGCTGACCTCGAAGACAGATCTGTGCAGAACAGGTGATGCATTCCCTGGTACTGGTCCTCCGGCTGGGGATATTTCCTGACCTCTCACTCTTCACAGCTACCCTGTTTCTCCGAAAATAAGACACCCCCTGAAAATAAGATGTAGTAGAGCAGTGGTGGCGAACCTATGGCATGGGTGCCAGAGATGGCACTCAGAGCCCTATCTGTGGGCGCGCGCGCCCAGAGTCCATCATGTGGGGGGGCGGAAAATCTACCCCACACACACATATCTAGGCTGACCTGGGCACGATCCTTTACCTGGGAGTAAGCTCAGTTGCTGGCAATGGGACTTGCTTCTGAGTAAACCCTCCTAGGGTCGTGATTCACCCATTCGAAGCATTACATGGTTGCTTCACCAAGCTTACTCCTGAGTAACACGCACCTCGGAGGCAACCATTTTTCCTAAACTAAAACCTCAGTATTCAGGTAAAATTGCTGTGTTGGCACTTTGCGATAAATAAGTGGGCTTTGGGTTGCAGTTTGGGCACTCGGTCTCGAAAAGGTTCGCCATCACTGTGGTAGAGGTTTTGCTGAAGTGCTAAATATAAGGCATCCCCCGAAAGTAAGACGTAGCAAAGTTTTTGTTTGGAAGAATGCCCGTCTAACAGAACACCAGAGCATGCAGCTGTGGAGCGGAAAAATAAGACATCCCCTGAAAATAAGACATAGTGCATCTTTGGGAGCAAAAATTAATATAAGACACTGTCTTATTTTCAGAGAAACACGGTAGCAGCAGGCTGGGATTTTATTGTACTGGGAGCAGTATGTGACCACTTTTAAGCTGCACAGAGTTTTCAATGTCATGGAATGGGAAGGCTGCAGATCCTCAGCTGTATCCATATTGTGCTCTTGCATTTCATCCTTGAATGTTTCTCAAGTGCTTCTTCAAACCTTAGGGGCCTATGATTGGCTACCGTTGTTTGCATATGTTTTTAACCCCGGTAAGGATGAATCTCTGGGCTAAATTTTGCTTTAAAAAGGAAAAAAAAAAGCATCCTTCATCAAGCCTTTCCTCCTCTTTTGATCCTTGAATAATCTACCGCTCTGGCCAATTCAGTGTGGGAAATGAAATTAATTCTCTTGCTGTTGTTCTTCCGAGTAGAAGTTCCACCATGAATTATTGAAACAGTTTTATTTATGCAGTTTGAAATATTAGTTTCAGGAAAGCAATTAAGATTTGCTCTGGTTGCTTATCAAAAAAACGCGCTGTCTTGAAACTACCTCTTGTGGGTTTCCCCCCCTCCCCACAGCAAACAAATCAGACTGTTTGTTTTTTTTATCTGATTAAAAAATTTATAACCCACTTTTGCACAACATCCCTGCGGTGCTCACTCTCTCCTTTGTAAATAAATAGGTGCAAAATAATGTTTATTTCCTTCCTTTAGCTATATTTCGCTGCCACCAGGGATATAATTCCAACCCCCTTTATAATTTTCGCTGAAGTAGTGTGTCTGAACTTTGAAGCAGGGCTATGTGGCCCTGAGGAAATTACTAGTTTGGGATTTCAGGTTACATTTAACAAATTTTAAAAAATCATCAATATATGTTTTCTACTTTACAGGTTTCAAGAAATAATTTACAATAAATAAAACAATCTGAGGCAACAGCGTCTGCTGAGGTGACTTTCACTCTTTCACTCTCTCACATCTCTGATACCACAATAGGAATTGATTCCATTTCTAGTTTCTCAAAATTTCTTCCTATTTCTTTAGAAATTCTACACTTCATATAACACTACAAGGCCCCTCCCGCACATGCAGAATAATGCACTTCCAATCCGCTTTCAGTGCACTTTGCCGCTGGATTTTACTTTGTGAAATAGCAAAATCCGCTTGCAAACAATTGTGAAAGTGGATTGAAAGTGCATTATTTTGCATGTGCGGAAGGGGCCTAAGTTTAGCACAGGCAGCCTCTCTCTCTCTCCCAATTTAGCACAGACACTTCACAGTCACTCGCCAGTGACAACTCATCACCTCTCTCATCCCCCTTTCAACCCCCTTCCTTCTGCAACTTACCTCTCATTTAAAGAAACACACACAATATTTTATATCGTTAAAATCCCCAAAACAACCTTTATTACAAAACAGTAAACAACAAGCCCAGCAGTGGGATCCAAAAATTTTAGTAACAGGTTCCCATGGTGGTGGGATTCAAACAGTGGCGTAGCGCCAATGGGGCTGGGCAGGGCATGACGGGGGTGTGGCCGGGCATTCTGAAATGCCCCCATGGGCTGTGGTAAGGGACGCAGTTGCTTGGGCGCCTGTCCTTCCAAGGAAACGAATGCACGCAGGCGCAGGCTGCCATGCCCGCCGGTGCACCTCCTGCTAGACTGCTTCGAGTTCTGCGCGCTACCGCTGAGAGGAGGGGCGTAACGAAGGCCAAAATCACGTGGCAGAATCACCCATTAGTCACCCCCTCTCGGCACACACAAAGAATTAGTAGCCTACTCTCGGGAACCTGTGAGAACCTGCTGGATCCCACCTCTAAGCAAGCCTACAGATTATAGTGTGGGCCAGCCATTTTTGTGAACCGTTGCAGGATCACTGTCAGCCACAGGTGAAATAAAGCTTGAAAAACTGAACATAGATCCTTGAAATCAGCTGTGCTTGCTTGGGAACAAGCAGATGGTTGCTACCGTGTTTCCCCGAATATAAGACAGTGTCTTATATTAATTTTTGCTCCCAAAGATGCGCTATGTCTTATTTTCAGGGGATGTCTTATATTTCTGTATTCTGTTCGTCGGGCATGCTTCCAAACAAAAACTTTGCTACGTCTTACTTTCGGGGGATGCCTTATATTTCGCACTTCAGCAAAACCTCTACTACGTCTTATTTTCCGGGGATGTCTTATATTCGGGGAAACAGGGTAGCATGGGGCCATTTTAGAGGAGTCTTGGTTTGCAGGAGAACAGCCAGACTGGAGTCCAGAAGCACCACAGAGACCAACAGGATTTTCAAGGCAAGAACATTTGAGAGTCCCTCGGACCTTGGGAGTCCTTAAGGTGCATCTGGACTCGGATTTAGTTTTAGGCAAAACAGCAGAAAGACACGTGGGAAGGTATTTTGCTAGCTCATCCTATCCTTGGAAAAAGCAGCACATAGCTACAGAAAATTGCGCCCAGGGCAAGCACTGACATTGCATCCCCCTGCCCAGGGCATGCTGCTGTGGAGACAGTGGATTGGGGGGGGGGGGGACCAAGCAACCCTAATTCTGCTAGCTAAAAGGAAGGAAGGAAGGAAGAGTAGTAGTAGTAGTAGTAGTAGTAGTAGTAGTAGTTGTTGTTGTTTGGATTTATATCCCCCCTTTATCTCCTGCAGGAGACTCAAAGGGGCTGACAATCTCCTTGCCCTTCCCCCCCTCACAACAAACACCCTGTGAGGTGGGTGGGGCTGAGAGAGCTCCGAGAAGCTGTGACTAGCCCAAGGTCACCCAGCTGGCGTAGAGTGTACAAGCTTGAATTGAAGTTTACTGGTGATGTAACCCTCCACAGCTCAAGAAGAAGAAGAAGAAGAGTTTGGATTCATATCCCCCCCTTTCTCTCCTGCAGGAGACTCAAAGGGGCTGACAATCTCCTTGCCCCTTCCCCCTCACAACAAACACCCTGTGAGGTAGGTGGGCCGAGAGACTCGAGAAGCTGTACCATCTGCTGCTCCAGCTGGCGGTGGAGCGCCCAGCTAATCTGAATTCCCAGATCGTGCTTCTCCACAGCCTGTGGCGGTAGAGTCAAACCCGGTTCCTCCAGATTAGAATGCACCTGCTCTTAACCTCCTACGCCACTGGGATAACCAGACACACTCACACCGTGGGAAGAATGGAAGGAAAATGTATAGCGAGAGAAAGGGGGGAAGAGAGGATTTGGCAGCAGTAGCTGGGGTGAGACATCCCCCGCATCCCCGCCACTGTTGCTCAGGCCCCCGCAGAAGCCTGTGGGGTTGCCCAGGCTGTGATTCCAGGTGGTGGGTTCAGGGCACGGGGGGTTTCTCCCTCCCAGGACGTGGCCCCCCAGTGCAGCCTCCACGGCTCTTCCTCTCTGAATTCAGCCACTCACCAGCTCCCCCCCCCCCGCAGCAGTCAGGGTGGGGGGTGGCACAGGAGGAGCACGCAGCAGGCAGTGCCCTTCTCCGCCAGCTCCTCATTCCTGGGGGAGAGGGAGTGAGTGGGTGGCCCATGTTACCACGGGAGTGGTGCCCAGGGCTCCTACCCCCTGCCTGCCCCCCCTTCAATGCCTATGGAAAAGAACCTCTCCGTTCCCTTTCCTGGGAATGGTCCAAGACAGAGCTTCAGAGCCTGGTCTCGACTTGAGTTTGGCCACCAGCCTCCGCTGCCTTCTGCCGAGGGGCCCTCCGGCTGGGGGTGCTTGACAGCTATCAGCCTTCTACAGCCGGTGGAGCTGAGCAAGCCTGTGTTGTGCGATTGCGCGTTTTCCTCCAGAGAAACAAACTTTGAAATAAGCTCTGCTTCAAAGAGAGGCTGTTGCTTCTCTGCCAAGCAGGAGGCCTTGTGAGGACGGCAGCAGCATGGCGGCAGCGTTCAGATCCTTCCCTATTCTCTTTGTTCCTGGCCCCCTGGAAAATGCTGCCTCTGCTCTGCGCCATCCTTCTCCGTCTCTTCTTTCTCTGCTCCCCTCTTCCCCCCCATGGCTGCTCTGCCCTGGTAAGCGGGGATAACGTCTCCCTTTTCCAGGAAGCTTGTAAACCCCTCCGTGTTGGGTTGTGTTATGCAAAGATTATATAGAAACCTGTTTGCTAAGATTTCCGCTGCTGGTGGCTGTGGAATAGCTGTTAGCACCTGAAAACCCAATAAGATTCCCAGGGTGTAAGCTTTTGAGCGTCAAAACTCCCCTTGTCAGATACTGCGGTGGGCTGTGGAATCCCTAACTATTGCCAGTATGAAATCATTGCTGTCTGTGAGGCCTTCCGCACTGCAGGATTCGACCTTAGTTTGACGTAGGTTCGACCCGGGTACTCTGCACAGCTGTAGAGTTCAACTCGTGTCTGTCTCTGCTCCCCCACCACCGTCAAATTTTCAAGCTCGACTGGGAAGTACGACTTTTTGCCGAACCCGGGTTGCACTCAAGCCGAAGCCGGCACAATGCGGAATCTCCCTCGCCTCGACTCTCCCGGCCAGCCAATCACAGTGCACTATTTTGGCCATGCGCAGAACGGGAGACTCGCAGCGGTGAAAAGCATGCCTTCAAAAAAACCCCTTCTCGTGCACGGCTAAGTAACAGCTCTGGTTTCCTGCCTGCTCTAAGTTCCGACAGAGAAGTTGCTCAAGGTCGAAAATGCCGGTGATTCCCGCCAGTTTGTGACAGGCGGGAAATCGGCGCTTTGTGACGTTGTCACAACGTAGCTTCTACGTGGCATAACGAAAAAAGAGACACGCACACACATTTCCCGCCATAGAACGGTAGCCAATCGGCCGAATGAGGAGTGAAAGACGCCGAGGGAGGTAACCCGGCCTCTGAACTCGGGTCCAGAGAGGACGCACTCTGGCAAAGCCGTAAAGCGGGAATAACAGAAGAGTCGAGCTTAGGTAACGATTTCCGCAGACACGAGTTGACCCTAGGTCACCTCTGCTGTGTGGAAAGCCCCTGTCTGGACTTGGTCAAAATCCCTTCAGTCGATGACTGTCAAGACCCCATCCCGAGGGCTTTGCAGTGCTCCCCCCAGGGCAGTCCAGGAGTTGGTGGCACCAAAGGATCCCTGCTTGGGGTGGAGCTTGGCTTGTTTGGAGTTTTGTAGTGACAATTTTCCCTCCCTAGCCAGACAGCACCTGCCCCCTGGTCCTTCTCAGGGATCCGACCTCGGAGGAACTGCACGGCCTGTGAACACCTTTGCTTTTGGGGAAATTGTTAGGGTGCAGGCGTGCATAGCAGGGGATATAGGCTGCTGCTTAATGTGGGAATGTTAGAGTGAGCAAAATCTCTGTTCGTTTACTCTGATGCCATAAACTGATTTTGGACCCCCTAAGCCTGGTTCGTGGGACTTTGTGAGGTGGGTGTACCTGAACTGGAGAACTTTGCCCAGTTCATGCTCGCCCTTCATTACTAATTTGAAGATCCATTCAGGAGGAGAGAGCCCCCCGTGCAGCTGCGACGCCTGAAGCAAGGGACCCGATTCGTCCTTGAGTATGCCTCTGAGTTTCAAGACCTTGCTGGCTGTGTTCATGCCTAGCCTGAGGCCACTCTTGTGGATTTCTTCAAGGGTGGACTGGAGGCAGAGATGCTGCGGTGGCCCCTGCTGCACGGCAGCCCCGGGACAATCGGGGGGGGGGGGGTCTGGCTGGCTGGGGAAGTGGAAAGTTGTGTACAGGCAGTGGAGCCATCCAAGCAACGGGAAGGGACCCCCAGCCTCCGTAGCTGAGCCGGGACTTTGATGAAAGGGGTGCTGTGTGGTTTCCGGGCTGTATGGCCGTGTTCTAGCAGCATTCTCTCCTGACGTTTCGCCTGCATCTGTGGCTGGCCTCTTCAGAGGATCAGATGCACGCAAAACATCAGGAGAGAATGCTGCTAGAACACGGCCATACAGCCCAGAAACCACACAGCACCCAAGTGATTCCAGCCGTGAAAGCCTTCGACAAAACTTTAATGAAAGGGTTTTTTTTTGAAGCCTGAAGTCTAGAGAGGATTCAGAGGGGAGCCACTGCCTCTGTCTCAGCTTATATCTGCGATGGCACTGCAGGGATGACAGAGGGGGAGTTTGAGGCCATCCCCAAAGAGTACCGGGACTTAAAAATAAGTTTTTTTGAAGAGACTGAGTGTGACACGCTTCCTCCCCATCCCAAGTCGGATGGTGGCATCAAGCTGGTGAAGGGGGCGAAGCTCTTCAAGGGGAAGTTATTCTCCACGAGCCCAAGGGAGACGGAAGCACTGAGGGAATTTATAGACAAAAACTTGAAGCAGGGGTTTATTCAATCCGCCTCTTCTCTCATGCGCGATGGCCTCTTTATCTTTGCTTTAGGATGGCACCTCCGCGGGTTATGTATGGGTTATTATGCATAAAATGCTATAGTTCCATGAATTCAGTGGTGGGATCCAAAAATGTTAATAACAGGTTCCGATGGTGGTGGGATTCAAACAATGGCGCTTCGGGCTGGCATATACCACTTCCACCTCCCAGTCCCTATTGGGCAGGGAGGTTGTTCTTTAGTAACCTTCTCGGCATCAAGAACCAGAAAATTAGTAACCACTTCTAGAGAAGTGGTGAGAACTGGTTGGATCCCACCTCTGTCCATGGGGCTTTCTGCACTGACAGAGTTGTACTGGTTTCTATCTAGGTTCACCTCAGTATCCGCGACTCGCAATCTGACGCTCAACGCTGTTTTGTCCTTTCAGTTCTCAGAATCAAGGCGGCATCCTCTGTCGTGCGAAGTTATGAACTGCACCTTTCTGCTGGAACAAGGTTGATACCTCGCCTTTGAAGCTCTGGCGCGGATTTATCAAGCGCATACCCTTGCATCCGGCTTCAAATCCAATCAGAGCTGCTTTTGTAAGCATGTGCAGAAATGGGAGAGTCGTGAGTCCTGTAAACTGTAAAACTGTAAAAGAGAAAAGAACGCTTCCCGCTTCCCAAGTGGTAACTAACAAGCTCCAACAATCACAATCGAGGATGCCAAACAGGCACTCCAAGATGATCCCGCAAATTTCCACTTAGCCTCTCGGTCTCCAGGCTGGCAAGTAAGTTGCTGTACGGACAGCCTGGAATTCGCCCTCTACGGAAGGGAACTCGAAGTTGACCTTTTTAGCCTCTTCAGCGGAAAGCCCCCATGCCTAACTGTTACCCATTGCTGCTTTTTAAAGGACTTGTTGAGTTGCTTGGCTAAAGGAAGGGCATTTACCAAATTGGGCCTGAGGGAAGCCAATTATAGGGCCCAGATCTGTGAAGGGGATGTGGAAGACAGCTTTCAATTCACCACTCGAGCAGTTTGAGTCTCTCGTTTTGCCCTTCGGGCTGAGCGGAGCTCATGAACCTGATCAATGAGGTGCTGCACGAGCATTCATAGGAAGGAATCATGGTTTGCCAAGATGATGTGTTGATTTGCACTGAAAACCTTGAAGGAGCTCGTGCAGTCGGTGCCAGCTGAGGGATAACCACCAATATGTGAAGCTCTCCAGGTGTGAATTCCACAAGGACGACCTGGATCTCTTGGGATACTGATAGCGGAGCCAGAAGTGATTTTATTCCACTTCTGGACTTGTTTTGAATAAAGACGAGACAATGTCTTATGTCTGTATTAGATAGGTAGGAACCAACTGTATTAGATAGAAAATAGGATTTATAGTTATCTTTTGCATCCTCTGTATTTGCGTCTGCATGGAACCTCCTTGGCTCAAGGCAGGAATCCACCCCTGCTCCACCTGAGCCTGTCCCTTTCACTTGTAAACTTCCATGGATCGCTATGAGCAAAGGGGACCCCGAAGAAGCTACTTCACCCTGCCTAATCTCGCCAGCAGGCAGCAGATAAGGGGCCATCGCCATCAAGTTTTCTCGCTTCCAACCCCAAACACCCAAGGCGACTCTTTGTGTTCTCTTCTTCCTCCGCCCAGTGCATTAACTGTTATCGCCTTCGGCCTCTTAACTCCAGCCACAAAACCCAAGAAGGGGCTGCCCATCAACTCTGATTATTCCCATGTATTGCAAATGCATGATTGGTTACTGTGTATTTTGTTAATGAATGGTGGTGGGCTGTCCTGGATTTCCCCTGGACTCCCGGCGGGAGAAAGGGCTTTTCTTTAAGATCGCCTTCGTAACGCTGCTAGGCAAGCTGCAGTTGCCGTGGTGTGGAGGTGCTGACACATAGGTCAGCATCTCAATAAAATCTTCTATTATTTACTATACTCACTGTGTCGGGTCCCGTTTGTGTTCCCCTGCGCTGCCGAGAGCTGGGTGGTCTGGAGCTATTAAAAGTTACCAGGCAGCGCGGTAACAATACTGAATATCAGCAGCCGATATCAAAATGGACCCTGGCAAGGTACCAGATATGGTGGGCCGGGAAGCCCCCTGCACTCAGAGGCTGCTCCAGGCATTCCTAAGATGTTGTGATTTTTACCGCGATTTTAGGATGCAATGCCAGGGATCGAACCGGGGGCTTTCTGCACACAAGGCAGGTGCTCTAACACTGAGCCAGGGCCTCACACATATGTATTCGGTACAGTTACGTATTCATAAACATTCATTCAAACCCTTTTGGCTTATCTTATACCTCACGGGTGAACGTTTGAGGACTGCCTGCCTGGAAAGCATTAATTTCGAGGGAAAAGCTTATTGATTTAGGATCAAATGAGAGTAGCAGAAGGAAAAAAAAGAATATTTAATAAGAACACAAGAACATAAGAACAGTTTGCTGGATCAGGACCGAAAGTCTGATATCTAGTCTGAAGCTCTTCACTTTTCGCGAGTGGCTTCCACCAGGTGTTTTTTAAGTTTTGATGCAGGGAGGTGAAGTAATGGTTTTTCATGCGGTTGTTGGGTTCCACTTTCGATCACCTGGTTCGAAATTGAGTATATTTGGTAACTTTTCAGATGCAAGGAGGATCAAGATTGGTAGTTATATATCGACTTTCTCCCTTCCATAGCCTAGAACCGTGTTCAAGTCTTCTTTTAAAGCTTTCATTCAGGTAAGTGTCAATTCTTCCTGTGGTAGCATATTCTAAACACCATCATTGACGTTATGCGAGGTTAGTTAGCGTTTCCTTTTATTCCGTCCTAATTCTTCCCCCTCAGTATTATCATGGATGCCCCCTGAAAGTTCTAGTATGGTGAGGTGAAAGAGAGAAAAATTTAGTCTGTCAACATTTTTCTGACTTCCCATGCTAATTCTGATAGACTCTCAATCCTATCCCCCTCAGGACGCCTCCCTTCCAAATCTAAAGAGTCTCCCAAACGCTCGCAGCCCTCCTCATAGGAAGGTGCTCCAGTCCCTCTAATCAGTCCCTTATTAAGTTGCCCCTTCTCTGCACTTTTTCTATCTCCTCAATATCCTTTTTGAGATGCGGCGACCAGAACTGGACACATTGAGGATCCACGTTTTACATGAAAGTCCAATTAGCTTTCCCCCCTCCCTTCTTTTTAAAGGAGCAAAAGGAGTTGGTTTCTCTCTGGCTAGGTGTTGCGGCAGAATCTTTCATGCAAAAAGTGGAATCCACAATGAGGACCCTCTCACTAGAGCGAAGGAAGATCTTATAGGTCTCAATTAAAATTAACACGGGCATTGATCTGTACAGTTCATTAAGGGGCCCGCCCTGCAGGGAAGGAGCTCAGAGCGATGGCTGCATCCCGCCCCAAGCCCCCGCGGTCCACCCGCCACCCCTCCCCGGCTCCCCACCAATGTGTAATTGGCCTGACTTGTTACTATTGCAGTGCCGAAGGTCCAATTAGCTCCCCATCCTTTTGACCCCGGCTTTCTGTGGCGTGAAAAACCCCGACGGGTCGCTGAGAAGAGGGGGCAGGAAAAGAAGCCACCGGCTAAAAGACCTCCGTGCTCGTTGCCACGGCCACTGGGGCTCCCTGATTAACAATCCTGTCAGGTTTAGCGCAGGCCTGAAACATTAATGTGGTGGCAGGCGGGCGGTGCGCTTCTTTATGCTTCCTATTAATCTTTAATGATAGCGTGAGTCACCGAGGGTCTTTTATCTTGTCAGATAAATGTATGGTTAACAAACTAATGAGACTTCCAAAGCTTGCGTCCCCCCCATCTAGGAGGGCATGGGGTGACCTCTGGCCCTTATTGCATTGTGGGGGGGGGGTTTCACCAAGGGTAGAGGGGTGGCCAGCGGCTGGAGAACTAATGGATGGGTTAAGCTATGAGCCGGGGTCAGGCGGGTCCCTCTGCTCAGGCGGTTTTATTACAGGCAGGATCCGATGGGCATGTAATTAGATGTAGCGGGTGGCTGCTTTATTAATAAGTAATTGTTGCTGTCGTTGCTGCGGGTTAGCAAGTCTCTTCCACTGGTAATTGAGGGTGCAGCGATGTGGCTTTATTTATTAATTAATGCAGGATGTATAGGCCGGCTGATGGCAGAGAACAGCTTCCGAGTCGGCTCTGCGGATGCTTTGGGGACCATAAACCATTCCGTAGGAAATCCTTGTTCAGTTCTGGTCGCCACATCTCAAAAAGGATATTGAAGAGATAGAAAAAGTGCAGAGAAGGGCAACGAGGATGATTGAGGAACTGGAGCATCTTCCTTATGAGGAAAGGCTGCAGCGTTTGGGACTCTTTAGTTTGGAGAGGAGACGTCTGAGGGGGGATAGGATTGAAGTCTATAAAATTATGCATGGAGTAGAAAATGTCGACAGAGAGAATTTTTTCTCTTTCTCACAATATTAGAACCAGGGGGCATCCATTGAAAATGCTGGGGGGAAGAATTAGGACTAATAAAAGGAAACACTTCTTCATGCAACATGTGATTGATGTTTGGAATATGCTGCCACAGGAGGAGGCATGATGGCCAACTAACCCTGGATGGAGGCTTTAAAAGGGGCTTGGACAGATTGATGGAGGAGAAGTCGATTTATGGCTACCAATCTTGATCCTCTTTGATCTGAGATTGCAAATGCCTTAACAGTCCAGGTGCTCAGGAGCAACAGCTGCAGAAGGCCCTTGCTTTCACCTCCTGCATGTGAGCTCCCAAAGGCACTTGGTGGGCCACTGCGAGTAGCAGAGAGCTGGACTAGATGGACTCTGGTCTGATCCAGCTGGCTTGTTCTTATGTTCTTATGTTCTTGCAGCTCCGTGAGTTGTGTCTGTGCACAGGAAGGCTGAAAGGGGTGGCCCTGCGAAGGAGGGGGGTTGGGGGAGTGGAGAGGCCTTAGTAAGATATAATTCCATAGAGTCCATCCTCCAGAGCAGTTATTTTCTCCAGAGGAATTCATCTCTATCATCTTGAGATCAGTAGTCATTCCAGGAGATGTATTGACGAAGGCAATCACAGCTGGAATCACTGGGGCGTTGTGGGTTTTCCGGGCTGCATGGCCATGTTCCAGTAGCATTTTCTCCTGACGTTTTGCCTGCAGCTGTGGCTGGCATGCCACACGGCCATACAGCCTGGTTGAAAACCCCATGCACACTAACAACCATTACGCATAAATTCCAGGGATATCTCTAAGCCTTGTTCTTCACTTGGAGGGCTGAAGCTGTCTCGTATCCATGTAGCTCCGGCCAGCTCCAGCAGCTTGTCAGGGTCTCCTTAAATCCTCGCGACTACTTTGAGATTTCTATCATTCTGGCGTAACCAGACGTTTTGACACAACAAAGACCCAAACCCACAAATCTGTTGGAAACTTCTTCAAGGACTGCTTACATTCTTTTGATTGCCTTCAGGATCTTTTTAGAGCTTTTCTGCTTTTTTTCCTGCCGTATAATTATCAGGTAAATCCTGATTAAACCGTTTCTGATCATAAAGCTGTGTGCGGATTTACCTCCATCATGGGCTCTGGCTGAGAGCACAGCGGCTACGCTGTCGAGGGCTACTTCTTCATTAATCTCTGTGTTTCTTTTTCTCCTTGTCAAAAGGTGGGTTCATCTGTTGGAGAACTTGGCTTCAGATTGGCAAGGACTCTGTGTATAATGTGTGCCGGAAGAATGCCAGGGGAGAGCTGGTACCCACTACATCTCTCTTGGGATTACACTGCCCCAACCTTTCCAAGTGCCAAAGCAACCATAACATGCGCCTGTGTCTGCAAAAATTAGGTGCTTGATAAGGGGTGTGTGTGTGTGTGGGTGGGGAATAAGCACATTAGTCTACCACATGATGGGCTACATAAGCATAAGCATTTTATTGTCATTGTGCACGCACAACGAAATTTACAGCAGCATTCCTCGATGCCCACAATTTCAGACTCATACCCCATCCTCACTTTCCCCTTCCTCCACCCAACCCTACTCACCCCCAAACACATCAACACGAAGCCATGGAGTTTAGCATCGCCACAGCTCTAGAGTAGAAGCTGTCTCTAAGCCTCTTTGTCCTAGTTTTGATAGACCTGTGTCGTCTGCCGGATGGTCACAGTTCAAAAAGAGAGTGTGCAGGATGAGACGGGTCTCAGAATATTTTGGGCTTTCTTTAGGCTTCGGGAATTATAGAGTTCTTCCCAGGAGGGGAGAGGGCAGCCGATAATCCTCTGTGCAGGAGTGATCCCCCTTTGGAGCGCCTTCCTATCCGCCACTGTGCAACTGAGAACCATACACAGATGCAGTAGGTTAAGACACTCTCTATAGCACAGCGGTAAAAGGACACCAGGAGTTTTCCATTTAGTTGTTGTTTCCTTAAAAGTCTCACATAGTACAGTCTTTGCTGGGCCTTCCTAACCACCGCGGCAGTCTGTACGCCCCAGGTGAAATCCTCTGCCTTTCGGTACATGCATAGATAATAGATATTGGTTCTAGAAATAGCCCCCCCCCCCAAGACACGCACCCCCCCCCAGTTTCCTTGTTGTTGTTTTTCAAAAAAAGGTCAGAAGTGTGCAGAGGGGGTGGAAGTCAAGTTATAATGATCCAGACCGTTATAAGCCTCCCATTCAGCAGGACTTCTTCCAGGGTCAGCTGACACCCCTTTGGCACTCTCTGAGGATCTTTGGCAGTGGAGCTGAAGTCTGGGGGCTTTGGGGGTTGAACCAGGTCGCCCCCAACTGAGTCTGCCTGCCTTCTGTGTGCCAGGGGCAGGCAAAGCGAGACCTCCACACTCGGCACGCCTGGTGAAAAGAGCCCAGGACCCGGAGCGAGGCTGGATCGTGACATCAGGAGATCCTCCGCTGGGTCATTTTAAGAGGCTCATGCTGGAAATACAAATCAGGGCTGCTGTTCGCCCACGCCAGCGAACACACACGCATTCACGCACATGCACACACACACACTCTGCTCTAAGCCCTGACCTCCCAATTTGGAGAGTTTGGGGAGCAGGAGAAAAAATGGCCACCATTCAAATGATGCTGCAGGATTTCTGAGAGGTTGTCTAGAGCATCACACTTAAAAAGAGGCATGCCCACCGGGCCCTGCGTGCAGTAGCAAGGTGGTGTTACTGCTGTGGCTTGGGTAACAATAAGTGATTTCAGCTCAGCAACGTAATGAGGCACAGGAAGCCGGCGTTCTTCAAAGCAAAGGATTTTATTTGGAGGTGATGGTCACAGCTCGGGCAGGAGAATCGCGCCTTGCAAACAAGCGCAGGAACTTTTATTCACCAACATCAAAGGGGGCAAGGGGGCAGGTAGAAAGGGGAGGTAAGGGGGCAAGTCCCTTACCAAACACCAATAAGAAAACAACAATACAAAAGAAGATACAATTACAACTTTTGTGAATGGGATCACGAAATCCCGCTGTCAAACGTCTTCCTGCGAGATCTCACAACGGTGCTGAAGGGAGAGCAGATAAAGTCCAATCAGCAAATCTAGGTGGGCTCGTTACCGCACCCAGCTATCTCCTTTATCAGATGGCTGTTTCCTTCAGTTATGTCCTGAGGTTCCCGCACCTCAACTCTGTAACAAAGGAGAGTTCAAATTGTCCAATGGTGGTCCCTGCACATCTTCCAACGGCTGGGACCTCTGGGTGCTGCCAGCAGAGTTTAATTTGCAAATCCAAAGGGGTCTTTGTCCTCGCTAAGGAGCTGGCTGGGTGTTGGTCTAAGCCGCATTCCAGGGCTGACTTCCTTGTCCCTTAATATCAGCTTCTACAGGCTACTGCTTTTACTAATAGCACAAATATCAAAATAACTTTTCTTAAACTTAAACATTAGGGAAAACAATACAATACAAGTACATAAGAACCTCCTAACTTAACAATAACAACACTTTAAGCTAACTGGGGAACCTAGTCCACCTAAAATCCTAAACAGCGGGCAAATAATAAATTCAACTCTGAAGGCGCTTTCATTACATCTTACAAGGGCAGAGGCAAGAGGAAAACCATATAACATTGGCACAATTATATGTTTACGTCCCTTGCAAGTCTTATGGAGGCTTCTGAACCACACAGGTCTCTTGACATGGAGCCAGTGTAGTCAGGTAACTTGACTCAGGAAAATATTTTAGCGGTAACAGTGGGAGGCGAGGTCCTCCTCTCACAAATTATTGTAAAGAGGGGAGCTGTTGGTGGTTTGGTCAGGCTGAGCAACAGGCCCAGGATTAGACTGGGAGCCATTCAGCGTCCTTGTCTTATTTCTTATCCCCCCAACCGTGAGGCCCTAAACTATCCCTGACTGAGCTGCTCCCTAAATCCGGCCTTGATCCTGGCAGATCCTTCTGCGCTCCACCGAGCCTCCCGAGGGATCCATCTCTCCAGGCCTGCTTCCTTTCCCACCCACTGCTGTGATCAGGGGACCAAAGGCATTCCCACCTCGAAAGGCTGGCGCTCGCTTCCCTTTGATCGTGCCAGCTCCCGCTCGGTGCCTTCCACTCAAGGCTAGGCGAGATGAATATTTCATGGCCTGCGTCTGCATTTTTTGACGATTGCTGGGAGCCTTCAAATCTTTCATCAGCCTTGGGCGCTTGTCTGCTCCTGTGATCGCCCGCCTCAGTCATGGACGTGTCGTTTTATGCATTAATAAAGACGATCGGGGACGATCCGGTGGGGTTCCGTGGAAAAGGCGGCTTAGCAGGGTTTTAATGGGCACGGTGGGGAATTTAAGCCTCGGTTTCCTTTTCTGCTCTCTGTCTTTCTTGTCTCCTGTCTTGTTGAGGGGTCCCCCCCCCCATTTGTCTCCTTTCTTCTAGCAGAGGCGCCTCTAAATCACAGTTGTGCTCGTGGGGAGGGGCTCCTGCTGTCTTGTTAGTGGAGCTGCTGCCCTGTGCCAAGAATGCCGGGGTTGGAGGGGTTGGGGGGGCACCTGCTCTCCTCTCCTAATTGAACGCACAAGGTGCCAATTTGTCCTGTTTGTCCTGGGAACACACGCAAACGGTGTGCGTGCGCGCGTGCGCTCCAGAGCTTTGAAAGCCCAGCTCCTTTGAGCAGGATGGGTCTCCCGCTCATTACTGAATAATTCAGTGCCCTTCTAATGTCTGCATGTCTCTCCCCCCCCCCCCCTCCACCGCAACAACTCTCTGGCTCTGCCCCCCGGGGAATACTTTAGTATGCCTTCACTCCGAGGATAGAATATACGGATAAAAGATAATTGCTTGGCTTGACTCTGCTGTTGAGATGAAAATAAGATTTAAATTATTCACTCCAGCTGAAAGGTTAGTTGAAGGTTATTCCAAGGGATGAAGGATGGTCGCTTTCCTTGACGTCCCTCTTCAAGACGAGGTTGTTGGGTTGAAAAAACCTAATTTGTGCCTGGGGCAGAGGCAGGCGGTGACGAATCAACCCCTCTAAGTATTTTAATCTGGGAGAAGTCAATTATTTATAAGAAAATGATAGCCAGCTCACATCTGAGCAAGGATGTTACACACACACACACACACACACACACACACGCACACGCGCACGCACACACACACACACACACCCTGCACTGCTTTATCCAAAGATGGCTCTTGGAGTGCGCACAGCTTCTCCTATGGATCCAAAACTGGTTGAGGAACAGCAAGCAAAGGGTGGGTATAAATGGGAAGTTCTCACAATGGAGAGATGTGGGGAGTGGTGTCCCCCAAGGATCCGTATTGGGACCAGTGCTCTTTAACCTATTCATAAATGACCTGGAAGTAGGGGTGGGTAGCGTGGTGGCCAAGTTTGCAGATGATACCAAATTAGGTAGGGTGGTGAGAACCGCAAAGGATTGCGAGGAGCTCCAAGCGGACCTTGATAAATTAGGTGAGTGGGCTCAGAAATGGCAAATGCAGTTCAATGTAGCAAAATGCAAAGTGATGCACATAGGGGCAAAAAATCCAAACTTCACATACACGCTACGGAGGTCAGTGCTATCAGTCACAGACCAGGAAAGGGATTTGGGAGTCTTAGTTGATAGTTCCATGGGAATGTCAACTCAATGCATGGCAGCTGTGAAAAAGGCAAACTCTATGCTGGGGATAATTAGAAAAGGAGTTGATAATAAAACTGCAAGGATTGTCATGCCCTTATATAAAGCAGTGGTGCGACCGCACTTGGAGTGCTGTGTTCAGTTCTGGTCGCCACATCTCAAAAAGGATATTGAAGAGATAGAAAAAGTGCAGAGAAGGGCAACGAGGATGATTGAGGGATTGGAGCACCTTCCTTATGAGGAGAGGCTGCAGCGTTTGGGACTCTTTAGTTTGGAGAGGAGACGTCTGAGGGGGGATAGGATTGAAGCCTATAAAATTATGCATGGGGTAGAAAATGTTGACAGAGAGAAGTTTTTCTCTCTTTCTCACAATACTAGAACCAGGGGGCATTCATTGAAAATGCTGGGGGGAGAGAGAATTCAGACTAATAAAAGGAAACACTTCTTCACGCAACGTGTGATTGGTGTTTGGAATATGCTGCCACAGGAGGTGGTGATGGCCACTCACCTGGATAGCTTTGAAAGGGGCTTGGACAGATTTATGGAGGAGAAGTCGATCTATGGCTCCCAATCTTGATCCTCCTTGATCTGAGATTGCCAATGCCTTAGCAGACCAGGTGCTCCAGAGAAGCAGCAGCAGCAGCAGCAGAAGGCCATTGCTTTCACCTCCTGCACGTGAGCTCCCAAAGGCACCTGGTGGGCCACTGCGAGTAGCAGAGTGCTGGACTAGATGGACTCTTGTCCAGCAAGGCTCTTTCTTATGTTCTTATGTCATCGCTTGAAATGAGGGCTACCAACTGGTCAAAGGGATTTTTCTTTTATTGACTATCTGCTTTTTAGCCAACAAGTCATTCATAGGGGAGTTTCTCCAGAAATATCATTGTAGGAGCCTTCTTGAGACACTGAAAGAAATGTAAGGTAATTCAGGAAACTAAAACTGCTGTTCACGTGTGAAATACTTCCTTAGTCGCTCCCTGTTTCAGTAGACATCAATCAAAACATCTTCCCAAAAACATGCAAGACTTTGATACCGGAGCTTTCAAAGTGTTGCAAAATTATGCTCATTATTATTATTTCGTTGTGGGCAAATAGGAGCAAAGATTTTACTGCGAAGAGAAAATATGTTGACTAAAGCTTAGAAGAGAAGAGCCGCCTGGCACAGAGAGGTCAGCTGCAGAACTGATGTCCAGGCTCTGTCTTATCCCAGAAGAGGTCAGTTTCAAGCAGCCGACTCCAGGTTGACTCGGCCTTCTATCCTTCTGAGGTCAGTGAAACTAGTTCCCAGCTTGCTGGGGGTAAAGTGTAGAGGACTGGGGAAGGCAATGGCAAAGGCAAACCACCCCATAAACATAGCCCACCTGTGGAGGCTTATCTGGGGAATTCAGATTAGCCTGGGCACTCCCACACACGCCAGCTGGGTGACCTTGGGCTAGTCACAGTTCTTCGGAGCTCTCTCAACCACACCTACCTCACAGGCAGAGGTGGGATCCAACAGGTTCTCACCAGTTCCCGAGAGTGGGTTACTAATTATTTGTGTGTGCCGAGAGGGGGTTACTAATTGGGTTTGCTTTTCCGTTAGAAATCCCATTAGGTCCAAAAATCATAAAGGCCTGTTGTTTCCTATGTGGCTGGTCAGCGAAGGTAGAAAACGGGATAATTCTCCCTGTTGGGCTGTTTTAAAAACATGTTTTAGAAATAGGGTAAAGTTCCTTGTTTAAGGAAAGTCTCCTTCTTTTGATTTCTAGAAACAAAAGTAAGTATTTGAAAGTATTAAGTATTTGACAGGCAGTCAATTAGAGGAGAAGTAGTTGTTTCTGTTGGCAGTAGACGATGGGACTTGCTAGAATGAGTTTAAATTATGGACAGAAAGATACCAGCTGGAAATTAGGAACTTTTTTTTTACAGTAAGAGTTTTTTTACAGTAACAGAGAAATTATTAATGCCCCGCCCCCGGAATGCCTGGCCACGCCCCATCATGCCCCGCCCAGCCCCATTGGCGCTACGCCATTGTTTGAATCCCACCACCATCGGAACTTGTTGCTAAAACTTTTGGATCCCACCACTGCTCACAAGTGTTTGTCGTGAGGTGGGAAGGGATGGGAGTTTGTCAGCCCCTTTGAGTCTCCCATAGGAGAGAAAGGGGGGATATAAATCCAAAGGGGGGGATATAAATCCTGCTCTCGGGGTGTTATTGAAGGGACTGGGGTCTGCCGCAAGCTCAGTTGAGGCCAAGAAGTCATCCTCCCTTTGCCCCATGGCACAGCTGCTCAGCTACCTGTCGGGCAGGCCGGGGAGAGAGCAAAGCAAACGCTTCCAAATCCGGAAGCGTGTTTGGCTGGGTTGCCGCTCCTTCCCCTCCCCAGTTCATGAACTACATCCAGGACTCTTGTCTTTCCCTGCTGGGCTGTACAGAAACCAGCCAAAGATCAAGGTATCCGCCTCCCACGGAGTCTGTGTTGCTTTCTGGCCTTTGCTCTGCTTTGAGACGTGCCTGCGAGGTGGGGAGTGGGGTGGGGGGTGGGGGGGCTGCCCACCAAGGCTGTTTGATAGTCCGGCCCCCGTGCAGAAGCCTCGTAGCCGCAGGGCTGCGTTCTGGTCTGTCTGCTTCTCCTGCCGAAGGGCTTGTCTCGGGGCAAACCCTTCATTTCTGTGCCGGCCGCGGAATGTTGCTAAGTCTGGTTCTCTTTTCCCCTGATCATTGCGTGGGGAAGAACAGAGGAGCTCACCAGAGCAGCAGAGGTGGGATCCAGCAGGTTCTCACAGGTTCCCGAGAGTAGGTTACTAATTATTTGTGTGTGCCGAGAGGGGGTTACTAATGGGTGATTTTGCCACGTGATTTTTGCCTTAGTTGCGCCCCTCCTCTCAGCAGTAGCGCGCAGAACTGGAAGCAGTCTAGCAGGAGGTGCACCGGAGTGCGTGGCAGCCTGCGCCTGCGTGCGTTTGTTTCCCGCCCAAGGACTGGCGCAGCGGCTGCGTCCTTGCCACAGCCCCGCCCAGGAATGCCCCTCCCCCGGAATGCCCGGTCACGCCCCCGTCGTGCCCCGCCCAGCCCCATTGGCGCTACGCCACAGTTTGAATCCCACCACCATGGGAACCTGTTACTAAAATTTTTGGATCCCACCACTGGAGCCGAGGGTTTTTGTGCCTGCCCCCCGCCCCACAGACCACCATTTCCCTTGCAGGAGGAAGAAGAAGAAGAAGAAGAAGAGTTTGGATTTATATCCCCCCTTTCTCTCCTGCAGGAGACTCAAAGGGGCTGACAATCTCCTTGCCCTTCCCCCCCTCACAACAAACACCCTGTGAGGTGGGTGGGGCTGAGAGAGCTCCGAGAAGCTGTGACTAGCCCAAGGTCACCCAGCTGGCGTGTGTGGGAGTGCCCAGGCTAATCTGAATTCCCCAGATCAGCCTCCACAGCTGAGGCGGCAGAGCTGGGAATCAAACCCGGTTCCTCCAGATTAGATACACGAGCTCTTAACCTCCTACGCCACTGCTGCTCCCAGGAGATATTACAGGGAGAGACAGGAGATATTACAGGGAGAGACATCAGCCATTTTTATTACGTTACCTGTTTGTTACTGGTACAGCAGAGGCTGGGAGGGCCGCTATAATCTGAGTTCAAGAACAGAGCCTCCCAGGCATAGGTGGGGCCGATGGGCAGGATGGGGCGCAGCAATCCAGGGTCAGGGGGAGTGGTCTGTGTCTCCAGTGGCCCCTCGGGGGTTCCTGGATCATTCACAGATAAGCCATGATGGAGATCGTGGTTCTCTGTTGTCATTCCCCAGAACTTGGCGCTTGCAGATTTATTGCTGCTGAACATGGAGGTTCCCTTCACAGACCACGATTGTCTAATTTGTGTTTTTTTATAATATGTTTTAAAGATGGACAAGGAGGCACATAGATATGATTTGTTATGGTAATGGATATGTTTTGTTATAGCAACGGATGAAGATGTAAATAGCCACCTAAACGTAAACAAGACTAAAATGTATTAACTATAACGTTAGCTCATTTATCAGTATGTAATCTTTTTTTCTTTTCATGTCAAATTTTTTTACTGGCTTTAGGTGAAGAAGTCAATTTATTAATATTTTGGAAAAAGAATAATGAAGGGTAGATATACACCCAAGATAAAGGCTAATAGATAGATCAAGGAGAACTCTATTAGCTTTTTTTAATGATAACTCATGCTTATTATGACACATCTGTTGTGTTTTGTTTACTATGTATTCTTACTATTGTAACCATATAGATTGTTGATTGTAAATGTATCATTCAAAATTTAATAAAATTTAATATTATAAAAAAAAAATGTGTTTTTTTTTAAATCATCTGACCTGTTGGCCATTTTGTGGTCATGAATCTGACATTGTGAACTTCCATCTCCACTCAGAGAGTCCTCAGGGCAGGCTGGAGAGCCCGGTGTCAGGTTCCCCGTTCAGACAAGAACTCACTTGATGGGTTCAAGGATTTCATTGAAGACGTGAGGAGGACAGGAGAAGGCAGTTCGGGCAAAAAGGCGCCAAAGCAGTTGATTATATGTTGCAGCAAATCTCCAGCCCCCCACATATGAACCAAGTCAGTTAGGAAAAGTCCAGCCTGAAGTCCCGTCCCGGCCACCCAGCTCCGAGGCCAGGGAAACAGATAAGCAGCCCCTGCAAATTCAGCTGAAGCGTAATTACCCCTCCCAGCAATGGCGTCCTGACACCAGGCTATTGCCCAGCAGTCTGGCCCCCCCTTGTAGTAACATTACATTGTCAGTCATGTCAGATGTCGGGGGGTGTGTGTGTGTAGTTTGACCTGTAGCCCACCTTCTCCGAGTCCCTCCCCTGGGCACTTTCTTTCAAGAAGAAGAAGAAGAAGAGTTTGGATTTCTATCCCCCCTTTCTCTCCTGCAGGAGACTCAAAGGGGCTCACAATCTCCTTGCTCTCCTTCCCCTGGGCACAAACAAGCAATTCCCTGTGAGGTAGGTAATGAGGGGCCGAGAGTCTTCAGAAGCTGGTGGGACTAGCTCCAAGGTCACCCAGCTGGCGGTGTGGGAGTGCCCAGGCCAGCCAATCTTGAATTCCACCAGAGTAAAGCCCTCCAGCAGCTTCAGGGCGGCCAGAGCCAGGGAATCAAACCCGGTTCCTCCAGATTAGAGACACGAGCTCTTCACCTCCGACGCCACTGCTGCTCCTGTGAATCCTTGCTCAGACGCCTGAGCTTCCCAACCACGGGGCAGAGAAAGGCATCTTTCTCCCAACTGTCGAATGGGTGGGGGGGGACGGGGACGGTTTGAACCTAGAAGTGGGATGGCTGGCACCCCCGAGCCTCATTCTTGCTCCTCCTGGGACCATGCTAGCAACCCTAACGGAAGACAAAGCTGCACCGGCACGTCCCCGAGGCTGGGGAGTGGTCCATGGGGCTTGACAGGAGCCACCCAACTCTGGAAGGGACTTCCTCTCAGGCTATTAAGCTGTTGAGCAGCAGAAACCAACCCAATGCCTGCAGAGATGACCCGGGGGGGGGGGGGCTCCGATAAAGGGGCAGGGAGAGACAACACACCTGGGAGAGGTCGGGGGGGGCTGCCAGCTCTTGAAAGGAGGCTGGGGGGGAAGGGCCAGAGAACTCCTCAAGCGGAGGCAAGGGTGAAGTCGTTACAGGCGACGCAAGGAATAGGCGAGACGCAGCGATATCATCCGGTGGAGAGAAGCCAGTGAAGGCGGGAGGAAGCTGCGATCCTGGTGGATCTGGCTACTCTGCCGAGCCGGGTCCCTGGCACCTTTTATTAGGGTTTGGGGGAAGGCGGGAGAATGTTGCACTATTCATGACTCATAGGGGCTGCGTGCGTGCGGGAGGAAACGTTCCTGTCTGGGCCTAATCCATACCTGGGGGCATGCACCTTTTGTCCCTTTGTCCAGGACATCTTGTGACCCGTGAGTCACGGGGGTCTTGTGACTCATGAGTGTGCTTGCCCAGAGGGGCGGAATTTCCAGGATGGCGCAGGCATTCCTGCGGTGCTCTGGTCGCTGAGGTTTCCTGGAGTTGGGTTCGGCATGGCTCACCTTCTACACAAGGGGTCCCTTGGCCCAGGGGGGCTGCCTTCAGCCTCCCCACGAATCAGGACTGGGGAGAGAGGACTGGCTGAGCCCAGGGCTGGTCCTCCCTTGGGGAAAGCATTTAAAATACACGCCCAGGAGCAGCCAGGGGGAAGACGAGCCAGGCCCATTCCTTGGCAGGTGGGAACCAGGTAAATAGCAGAGCAGGAGGTAGGAGTAGGATGAAGAGAACCTACCCTCTTCTTGTTCTGCCCTGCCCAACAAGAGCAGACCTGGAGGGCAAGATGGCCGTGGACTTAGTCCCAAACCCAGTGGAAGCTGGCAGGGGCGGGGGGGTGGAGTCTGGATGCCCAGGCCTTTCCAGAGATCCCTACTCCTATGAGCTCATGTAGCCGAGCATGGTCACTCTCTCCCTTTACAAAGCGACTAAGGTTGTTCAGCGCAGCATGAGATAATTTGCTCTGTCTAGGTCACTGAGATGCATTCCCAACAACACAATTGCTACAAGATATACGCAACCTGCTGCCATTCTGGGGCATTCTTTCTTTGATCTTTACTTTATGGCTTCACCCCCTAAGTAGACAACTAGGCTTTCCCCTGACACTTTGGTCTCATGAGAACTGGGATTGTTTCCATTATCTCTTGGGGATCGGATGCCAAGTGGCTCTCTATCTGTCACCGACCTTGGGGCACCTTAGCTCCAAACTAGCTCTTTCTCACCACAGGCTTTCTTAACCGGAGAAAATGGGGAGCCGGCGTGGGGCTAACATTGGAAGAAAGGGGACAGCAAAAGCCAGGTTCTCCAGAGCTGGCTTTGCCAAGCTGGGTGCTTCGATGCCTATCAATAAACGCTGCTGATCAACCATACAGAGTCTGTTTATTGCTTCAAGGTTCGATACCTAACATTATCGCAGGGTAAAAGAATTCCGAGGACTCCTTCAAATTCTGCCTTGGACACTTACTTGGCTTGCTTAGTAAAACTTCAGGATATAATCTGAGGGCGTTTCCCCACTCACCCTGATCCCTCCTATGCTGCGCATCCGGGCGTCCCTACAACCCTAGCTTCATGCGCCAGGAAAGTCATCAAAAGGCGCCCTTTGCAGAGCAAGCACCAGGGATGCCGCCAAGGCTGAGGGGCGCTGTACAGCTTAGCAGCTGTCAAGGCGGCTGCACTGTCGCTGCCCCTCTTGTGGGGAGTCTCCTCAAGTAGCGCAGGGCTTAAGTGGGGAAAGGCCCCAAAACACAAGGATCTCAGCTGTGAACCCAGAATGCCGCCGTGCAAGAAATCCTAAGCAGATCTACTCAGACTCACCGTCAGGACTATTTAATGGGATTTACTGCCAGGAAACTGCTTTTTAAGATTACACTGTCAGTGTCTACCCACAGGAGCAGTTTCCTGTGATATGTGGCATCATAGAGATATATCTCTCCTGCCCACTAGCTACTTGGCTAAAAGACAAATGCTCTTGCAAATGCAGCTTGCTGAATGCCAGCAAGATCACCCAGATAACATCCCTCTGACATTCCGCCCCCTAAAGACACCCACCCCAACCCGGCCGATGGGGAAGAAGAAGAAGAAGAAGAAGAAGAAGAAGAAGAAGAAGAAGAAGAAGAAGAAGAAGAAGAAGAAGAAGAAGAAGAAGAAGAAGAAGAAGAAGAAGAAGAAGAAGAAGAAGGAGGAGGAGGAGGAGGAGGAGGAGAAGGAGAAGGAGAAGGAGGAGGAGGAGGAGAAGGAGAAGGAGAAGGAGAAGGAGAAGAGGAGTAGGAGGAGGAGGAGGAGTTTGGATTTATATCCCCCCTTTCTCTCCTGCAGGAGACTCAAAGGGGCTGACAATCTCCTTGCCCTTCCCCCCTCACAACAAACACCCAGTGAGGTAGGTGGGGCTGAGAGAGCTCCGAGAAGCTGTGACTAGCCCAAGGTCACCCAGCTGGCGTGTGTGGGAGTGCACAGGCTAATCTGAATTCCCCAGATAAGCCTCCACAGCTCAGGCGGCAGAGCGGGGAATCAAATCCGGTTCCTCCAGATTAGAGACACGAGCTCGTAACCTCCTACGCCACTGCTGCTCCAGAAGAAGAAGAAGAAGGAGAAGAAGTAGATGAAGAAGAAGAAGAAGAAGAAGAAGAAGGAGAAGGAGAAGGAGAAGGAGAAGAAGAAGAAGGAGAAGAAGAAGAGGAGGAGGAGGAGGAGAAGGAGAAAGAGAAGAGGAGGAGGAGGAGGAGAAGGAGGAGGAGAAGAAGGAGAAGGAGAAGGAGGAGGAGAAGGAGGAGGAGGAGAAGGAGAAGGAGAAGAAGAAATCATATGAATCACTGTGGCTAAGTCAGAGGGGGATAGGTAAGGGGCCAACTACCTGGCCTGTCAGAGATGATAAAAGGCCACCATCACTGTGTTTGGGACTTCAGCCTCCATAGACAGGGAGGACTCCAAAGTCACATCCAGGCTTTTGACAGATGTAGCTGGTTGTGATGCTGCATTGCCAAATCCCGGCCGTTGGAAACCCTCCACCAGCCCACCCTGACCCAGGCACAAGACCTCCATCTGCAATGGATTCGGCTTTCATCTGCTCTTTTCCAATCATCTAGCCATGGCCTCCAAACGCTGTGCCAGAACGTCTGGGGCGGTGGCCAGCTGGCTGTCCATCAACAGAACCTGCTGAGTGTCATCAACACAAGCTGAGTATCACAACAGTGGTGACAAATCTGCACATCTGTTTCCATAAAAGGTTTCAAAATGTCTAAAAATAAGACCCTGTGCCACTGTTGTCTATATGCCATGTGTGCAAACATAGGATTTTGAGGCCCTCAGTCTATTGATTAACCAGAGGTGGGCATTTATCTTTCCGTGGCTATAACACAAGTCTTTTAGCTGTACTAAGGACATGGAGGGTCCATTTTGGTTGACCATCAGTTAGCCTCCGAGAGACGGGCCGATCGTTTAAAAGTACATGAGCATCCTCAAAAATCAGTGAAAATTTGGATATTTTGCTATGTATAAATCCAAAGACTGTACTATCTGAGACTTTTAAGGAAGCAACAACTGGATGGAAAACTCCTGGTGTCCTTTTACCGCTGTGCTATAGAGTGTCTTAACCTACTGCATCTGTGTATGGTTCTCCAGTTGCACAGTGGCCGATAGGAAGGCGCTCCAAAGGGTGATCACTCCTGCACAGAGGATTATCGGCTGCCCCCTCCCCTCCTTGGAAGAACTCTATAATTCCCGAAGCCTAAAAAAAGCCCAAAATATTCTGAGGGACCCGTCTCATCCAGCACACTCTCTTTTTGAACTGCTGTATCCGGCAGACGATACAAAACTAGGACAAAGAGGCTTAGAGACAGCTTCTACTCTAGAGCTGTGGCTATGCTAAACTCCGCGGCTTCGTGTTGATGTGTTTGGGGCTGTGTAGGGATGGGTGGAGGAAGGGGGAAGTGAGGATGATGTATGAGTCTGAAATTGTATGAGTATGATGTATTCAGATCCTCCGTAGATGCCAGCCACAGATGCAGGCGAAACGTCAGGAGAGAATGCTGCTAGAACACGGCCAGACAGCCCGGAAACCACACAGCACCCCAGTGATTCCGGCCGTGAAAGCCTTCGACAATAGTATGATGTATTGTTTGAAATTGTATGAGGATGATGTATGAGTCTGAAATTGTGTGCATCGAGGAATGCTGCTGTAAATTTCGTTGTGCGTGCACAATGACAATTTAAAAAAATGCTTAATGCTTATAACTCTTCTTCCATATTCAATAATATGTAACCTGTGTTATATTGATTGGCGCAGTGGCGTAGTGGCTAAGAGCAGGTGTACTCTGATCTGGAGGAACCGGGTTTGATTCCCCGCTCTGCCACCTGAGCTGTGGAGGCTTATCTGGGGAATTCAGATTAGCCTGCGCTCTCCCACACATGCCAGCTGGGTGACCTTGGGCTAGTCACAGCTTCTCGGAGCTCTCTCAGCCCCACCTACCTCCGTCAGTATGGGGCATTTGTGGCCGGGACTCCTGCTGACCCGCTCTCAGACTGCCCATCTGTCCTTAGCTGTTGGTGTCTTCAGGGACTAGTAGGCCTAAAGCAGGGCTGCAACCTGTGGCTCTCCAGATGTACATGGACTACAATTCCCATCAGCCAATTGGCCATGCTGGCAGGGGTTGATGGGATTTGTAGTCCATGAACATCTGGAGAGCCACAAGTTGCAGACCCCTGGCCTAAAGGCTACCTGCCTTGAGAAGCTGCATGCTCAGTTGCCTTCGTGTTTGTGATGGCAGAAATGTGAGCGTCTGCTCTCCCGAGGCACCATTCTTGTTATGGCTGTGGCTATGGCCGGAGTGTATTGTAACTCACAAGGCGCATCCTTTAAACATATGCTTTGAGCGTGTCTTGCCATTTGTTTTTTTTTGGGGGGGGGGGGGGGAAGTTCTTACTCATATCTGTTCCGTATTAGAATTTTCACTGATTTTTTTCTTTTCTTTTTAAAAATGTTTTTATTAATTTTCAACCAATATATAGAAGAAGAAGAAGAAGAAGAAGAAGAAGAAGAAGAGTAGTAGTAGTAGTAGTAGTAGTAGTAGTAGTAGTAGTAGTAGTAGTAGTAGTAGTAGTTTGGATTTATATTCCCCCTTTCTCTCCTGCATGGAGACTCAAAGGGGCTTACAATCTCCTTGCCCTTCCCCCCTCACAACAAACACCCTGCGAGGTGGGTGGGGCTGAGAGAGCTCCTTACAGTTGAGAAAAGTGGGGTATAAATCCAAACTTCCATTGCAAGTAAGTCTTTAAAAAGTAAATAACATGACCTCACCACACACCATCTCTTAGGCCCGCTTGCTCACGTGAAAATGGAGGCTGTGGCCGGAGAAACCGACAAATTCCCCTGTTAAAGGCTTAATCGATGAGCCCCAAGGGAGGTTTGCCAAGCAAAATGGGATGCCTCCTTTTCAAAGCAGGCTTGTTAAGGATGTATTGACCAAGAGCAGAATGGTTTTGTAGGTAGTCATAAAAAGACACACCCCCCCCTCTCTCTCTCACACACACACGGCCTCTGGGGACCACAGCCCAGTAAAGCTCATCCCAGAACTCCCAAATGAAACTGTCCTGTGAAATGAGCTAATATACAGGCTGAGATGCGGAAAGGACTTCCATTGATCGCCACCTGCTTCTGCTGAGACTATTAAAAGTGACCTTGCCTGCAGCCCTTCCACAGAGGCAAAGGTCACACCAAAGCCCAACAGCTGCATCACTGTGGCAGCGCAGCAGGAACATGGACGAGAAACTGCCAAGTGACACACAAAGTGCGTTGGGAAACCCTCACCTTTCTGGCTATAAAGACAAGCCAGCTGACGGCAGAGACGCCACGCTGGAGCCGGAGAAGGACGGAAGACGAGGAAAGTCAGGCGGACCCCAGCAAGTGTAACCTCAGCTTGTGGGTTCTGTGGGGCAGTACTTGGAATGAGTTTGCAACAACAGTTTTTAAAAACAAAATGGTTTACTTTCTTAACAAATAACATATAACATCGACATTTAACATCACACTTCAAGGTCCTGTTCAGGTTGCATTTTCAAGTCCTTATATTTACAGTCTACTGATAACTACCAAGTCCATTTCTTCTTGCAAGTGGGTTGGCTCCTGAAGACTCCAAGGGCTTGATGAACAGGATTCAACATGATGAAGGTTTCCAGGAGAACTCTCACCCATTACAAACACAAAAAGAAACCCTGAAACAATAAACTCCAACATTTACTACATACCAAAAATAAACAACTACCTTCCCAGTAGTTCCCAACAATATTGCAGTTTACCTTAACAAGGTGTTAAGGGCTTATACAACCAAGGTCCGAGTCTGGTAGCCTTGTCTCCTCCAAACTACATGAGCTCTGCAGCCTTCTGCTGCTTTGAGTCTCCATCCCTTACTGGGTCAACCCATTCTGAGCATGGGGGTTACACAAGCAAGGCCTGGGACTCCCTTCGGCCGCTGGGCACTGAGTGTGTAACCGCTGCCCCGGTAACATAAAGTGATTTCTAGGAGTGATTTCAAGTGATTTCAGCTCGTGGCAGCAAGGCAAGGAGGAAAGGCGCAGGAGACCAGATTTCCTTCGAAAGCAGGGAGGTTCTTTATTGGCAAGTGATTTCTGGGCCCAGCTCAGCAAAAAGGACCCCCACATGGCTGTGCATCAGCCCCTTTTATACATTTCCCCAGTAACCCAGAAAGGGGGTGTAGGGCAGTCCCACCCCCATAGTGCAAAAACCAGGAAGGGGACGGTCTCCTTCCATCTAATACAGAGAAAATATCCTAGAACGCCAAAGGGAGAAAAAAATCCCTTTGCACATGCTGATGAGATCAAATCCCAGAAGGAAAGCTTGCACCTTCTTGCCTGAGGTGGTTCCTTGTGAGTGTGAGACAGAGACAACTTTAAATGATCCAATGAATTCTTGGATCCTGAAAGTAAGGATGTGAACAGTCCAATGAGCTTCTGGATCCTGAGAGTAAAACTTCAAACAGTCCAATAGCAAAACAGGGTGACATCCTTTGTTATCCTTTGTTAGTCAAAAGGCCCTTTTGTTGGTGAAGATGGGATTACCTGGGTGTTGGTCCAAACTTAATTCCAGGACTAACTTCCTTGTCCCTTAATATCAACCTTTCTGGCCATCAGACACAAATTTCAAAAAACCAACATTTTCTAAACTTTAAACGTTAGGGAAACCTTAAAGGATTAGCTCTATGGGCAGAGATCTCCTTACAGAATAAACCTTATTGGCATGGCTTTCTTTAAAATCTTAACAATAACAAAACCCTTAAAACCTAACTGGAAGAACCTAACTAAACTAAACATCCTAAAACTGCAGGCAACACTCATCAGATTCAACTTAAAAGGGCTTTTATTATGACATCCTAGAAAGACATAAAACAAGAGGGAAACCGGTATAGCATTGGCACAAGAAACATACATATGCCTTCTCTGTGCACCCCTTCACTTGGAGGCTTCCTTGAACCACACAAGTCTCTAAGGATCCGACCCATGGAGAGCCAGTGTAACCAGGCAACCTGACTTCAGGAAAATATTTTGTTTATTTTCCCGGCGGTAACAGTTGCACACAGAGAGGGTCCAAGCCACACATTGGGAGAGGAAGGCAGTTGCCCAGGCAGCCGAACATGAGTCCCAAAGAGGGGCCTAGGCAGAGGTGGGATCCAGCAGGTTCTCACAGGTTCCCGAGAGTAGGTTACTAATTATTTGTGTGTGCCGAGAGGGGTTACTAATGGGTGATTTTGCCACCTGATTTTTGCCTTAGTTACGCCCCTCCTCTCAGCAGTAGCGCGCAGAACTTGAAGCAGCCTAGCAGGAGGTGCACTGGCGTGCATGGCAGCCTGTGCCTGCGTGCATTTGTTTCCCGCCCAAGGACTGGCGCAGCAGCTGCGTCCTTGCCACAGCCCTGCCCAGGAATGCCCAGCCACGCCCCCGGAATGCCCCGCCCAGCCCCATTGGCGCTACGCCACAGTTTGAATCCCACCACCATGGGAACCTGTTACTAAAAAATTTTGGATCCCACCACTGGGCATAGGTGGATGTCTTGCAGGGCTGCAGGATTACTTCCCGTGCACGCTGTTCTGTGGGCACATGTGTGTCTGAGCGCATATGCACCATCAACTCACAGCTGACTTACGATGATCCCGCAGGGTTTTCAAGGCAAGAGAGGTTCAGAGGTCATTGGCCATCGCCTGCCTGAGTATGGGGTGAGAGAGTTCTGAGAGAACCGTGACTGACCCAAGGTCACCCAGCAGACTTCGTGTGGAGGAGCGGGGAATCAGTCGGTTCTCCAGATGAGCATCTTAACCACTAAACCGCACTCGGCTCCAGGGCGCACCCTTGAATGTATTGCCAGCCCATGCAGCCACTTGTGGGGCTTGCGCACTTTGGGGGCCTGAAGGAGAGGGGCGAAACACCCCGCTCATGGTCCCATCCTACTGCAAAGGGGAGCCAGGCTGCAGTGACTCTTTCCCCACCGGCCGTTTGGAAGGGAGGCGGCTGTGGGCAATGCTGCCAGGCTTGTTCTGAACAGCTCCTTTGGCTTGAGGGATTTGGCGCTGGGCAGCCTCCAAGAGGCAACGTCAACGGCCCTTGGGGTGCCTCTCAGGAGAGTCCACCTGGCTGCCTGGCTGCCTCCTCACTGCCCCCACCCCCCCCGCACCTCCAAGGGCAGAGCTGGTGCCTCCCGCTGCCACCCAGCCTCTTCAGGAAGTGAGCTTTGCAGAATCCGGGATGGCGCAGCGTGTGGGGTGGGCGCATGTGTGGGGTGCCTCCGGCACAGAACCAGGTATGGCCACCTGGACTCATAGAATCACAGAGCTGGAAGAGACCACAAAGGCCATCAAGTCCAACCCCAACTTTGTGGAGTGCTGCTAGACATTCCCATCCAGGCTGTGAAGCCTCCAAATGGGTGGGTGGAGGGCCCTGGGGGCTTGGCTGAGTTGCAACCCCATGAGCTCAGTCGGGGCTCACAAGGTAGTTTGCTCCCACCCATAACTTGTAAGAACAACAGAGAACTTGTGGGAAGTGTGTGAACATTAAAGGAAACCCAAAAGCACCCTGAATAAATGCCAGGAAGCCAGGCTTATGTTTGTCTCGCATGTGGACTTGGAGGTGACTTTGCCCACTTCTCACTTGCCCCCACTGACTTCTGAGTTCCGCGTTGTTTGGACTAAACTAAAAAGATGCCTGAAAAGACAATTCCGACCCTTTGAACGGGTCTTCCAGCTGTGGCAGAAAGGTCTGCAATTGGAACGATTCTTGCTTCAGGGAGTTGTGGATGAGCCGCATTCAAGAGCAAGGTGGGTTTCTTCCCGCTCTAGGCTCCTGACCAGAGGTGGGATCCAGCAGGTTCTCACCAGTTCCCGAGAGTGGGTTACTCATTATTTGTGTGTGCCGAGAGGGGGTTACTAACTGGGTCTGCTTTTCCGTTAGGAATTCCATTAGAAAGTCCAAAAATCATAAAGTCCTGTTGTTTCCTATGTGGCTGGTTAGCGAAGGTAGAAAACGGGATAATTCTCCCTGTTGGGCTGTTTTAAAAACATGTTTCAGAAATATGGTAAAGTTCCTTGTTTAAGGAAAGTATCCTTCTTTTGATTTCTAGAAACAAAATTAAGTATTTGAAAGCATTAAGTATTTGACAGGCAGTCAACTAGAGGAGAAGTCGTTGTTTCTGTTGGCAGCAGACAATAGGACTTGCTATAATGAGTTTAAATTATGGACAGAAAGAGACCAGCTGGAAATTAGGAACTTTTTATTTACAGTAAGAGTTTTTTTACAGTAACAGAGAAATTATTAATGCCCCGCCCCCGGAATGCCCGGCCACGCCCCTGTCGTGCCCCGCCCAGCCCCATTGGCGCTACGCCACTGTTTGAATCCCACCACCATGGGAACCTGTTACTAAAATTTTTGGATCCCACCACTGCTCCTGACCCAAGAATGTTCAGCTTCTGTCTTGGTTCTTTGAACAGACCCAGCAGCAAAGAGTTGTCCGCCATAACAAATTGCTATCCATTTGCTATCAGTACAAAGCTACATCCGTTGGGGCAGCATTTCGTGAAGACATAGCGAGGCCGGCGGAGTGGCTGAGAGGGACACAATCTCAGCTCTTCTTCCTCCATCTTGAAGTGAGAAGCAGGGCTCTACCCCACACGGAAGGGGTGGGAGGCACTGATGGGGCAGACTCCAGCCAGGTTAGCTGCTGGTGTCCCTTGGGCTCAAGGCCCAGGTTGGTGGCTTGGTTTCTCTGAGCCGCTTTGCTGTTTGGACCCCCTGGTGCTGCGAACCTCGTGCTGTTCCTTTCTGGTTGTGCCAAGACAGGTGGGACACCGCAGACAAGGACGCTCACTCAGCCGCGTGGGATCCCACTTTCTCACGTGGCTTCCCTCCTTAACCCCGGGAGCCCACGGAGAGCTTCTCCAGGCTTCGGTGGCCTCTTCTGCCAAGTGGTGGCCTGTTCCTTCAGGGCCCGGTTTTCCTGTCGCCCAAGCACAGCAGATGCCTTCAATAGCAGGGTAACCTTCGCCATGCGCAAGCGAAATTAAAGGATGCATTCCAAACACACACACACTCACAACCCTCTTTCTTTTTCACAACAAATTGGGTGGGTGCTGTCAGGTTTTCGCATTCTGGGCAGTCAGCCAAGGCCTGACATGTGAGTTGGGCAGTCTGTAATTGTCAGTGTAAATTGCAGCTTTAGAGAAGCTCCTCTGCTTGTAAAGCTCTCTGCGCCCCCCGCCCCCCCGGGAGTTGGTGCCAAGAACATGATGGCGAGGAGTTCCTCCTTTGCCAACCTAACAGCCTTGAAGCAGAGAGGGGGCTGCATCAGCCCCCCTCCTCTATTCTGAGCCCTCTCCCTCTTAATCCCAGAGAGGTTGTAGTTGGCTGTGGTGGCGTGGCTATCTAGAGGTCATCCAGCCAAGCCCCTTCCAAAGAATCCTTTTTTCTGTGTTGGAAAACGCACAGTGGGTCTATGCGATGGCAAGATGCTCAGTTGGCAAGAGGCCCAGCGGGCCCCATGTGGGTTTGTTTCGTGCTTTTAACTAGCTCAGATCAACAGTGTCAGACTCTTATCCAGTGAACTGGATTTGTTTCCCAGCTCCTACACATGAAGGCTGCTGAGTGACCTTTGGCTAATCACAGTTCTCTCTGAACTCTCTCAGTCCCACCTGCTTCACAAGGTGTCTGTTTTGGGGAGAGGAAGGGAAAGGAGTTTGCAAACTGCTTAAAGTCTTGTTGGAAGCTTCCACGGCCGGATTCAACTAGCTGTGGTGGGTTTTCCGGGGGGCTGTGTGGCCGTGGTCTGGTGGATTTTGTTCCCAACGTTTCGCCTGCATCTGTGGCTGGCATCTTCAGAGGTGTATCCCAGAGGGAAGTCTGTTACTAGATACTGTTACTACACCTCTGAAGAACCCACCACAAATGCCGGCGAAATGTTAGGAACAAGATCCACCAGACCACGGCCACACAGCCTGGAAAACCCACCACAACCGCTTGAAGTCTCCTTACCAGGAGAGAAAGTCGGAGGTATACATCCAAACTCTCCTCTTCTTCAACTTGGAGCCAGAGTTTTAACACTGGGCTCAGGAATTGGGTATCCTCCTCTGCAACACGGCAAGGCACCATGGACTCAGGGGGAGTATCGAAAGGGAATGGCACCCAGAGCGCCACTGAAATTGTATGCCCCCCCTCCAAATTGCAGGGGGGAAAGTGGCCAGGGGAGGGGGCTGCAGGGAGGAGGGAGGGGTCTGTGCATCCCCCCCCCACCTTTCTCGCTGGATCACCAGGGGCCGCCTGCACACTCTCAGCCACCGGTCAGCAGCGGCCTTTCCCAAATCCTGACTCTCCTCTCCTACAGAGAGAGTCTGAAAGGGCACACGCCAGCAGGCAGCAATCCAGCAAGAAAGGCAGGCAAGTCAAATGTGGGGGGTGGCCAAATGTGCCTCTCACATGACCTAGACATGTGGCACCTGAGTCACAAGACGCCCCTCCTCCCCCCCCCAGATACACCTCTGCATGGACTGCAGTTCTTGGAGGAATCACACATTTGCTTGACAGACCAGATGTTCTCTTGTCGCAGCTGATGGTTTGGCTTGCTTCTGACAGTCAGGACAGCCCAGAACTTTGCACAGCCCCAGAGGAAATTTGGGAATGAGAGTGGAGCAAGGGGGTTGCCTATGTGCGTCACAGCAGGCCCTGCCCGGCACCGCAATCCTTCCCTTCCAATAGGGCTTTTCTCCCTTTCAGTGTATACAGAATGCCCTCTGTCGGCCACAGCACGTTTTGCTGTTCTCCGCATTCCTCCAGCTGTTCCTCTCTGTTGCCTGGAACGGGTGACCTCCCTTCACTCTCCGCACTGGAGGGCAGCTGCCTTCTGGCTCTCAGTCTGCCCGGCCTGCGAGGAAAACCAGCTCTCTCAAGAGTTGGCATAACTGTTGCCCAGGACAGACAACCACCACCTTTCAGCTCAGTGTATCACACGGAAGCAGCTGGCACAAACCACGCAGCCACCCCTCGCAAGAGGAGCGCTTTGCATCGGCAGCTCTGAAGCGTTTGGCCTAAATCCGTGGTGGCGAACCTTTGGCACTCCAGATGTTATGGACTACAATTCCCATGAGCCCCTGCCAGCATGGCCAATTGGCCCCCCCCCCCCCCACCCCCCCCCCCCCCCACCCCCCCCCCCCCCCACCCCCCCCCCCCCCCACCCCCCCCCCCCCCCACCCCCCCCCCCCCCCACCCCCCCCCCCCCCCACCCCCCCCCCCCCCCACCCCCCCCCCCCCCCACCCCCCCCCCCCCCCACCCCCCCCCCCCCCCACCCCCCCCCCCCCCCACCCCCCCCCCCCCCCACCCCCCCCCCCCCCCACCCCCCCCCCCCCCCACCCCCCCCCCCCCCCACCCCCCCCCCCCCCCACCCCCCCCCCCCCCCACCCCCCCCCCCCCCCACCCCCCCCCCCCCCCACCCCCCCCCCCCCCCACCCCCCCCCCCCCCCACCCCCCCCCCCCCCCACCCCCCCCCCCCCCCACCCCCCCCCCCCCCCACCCCCCCCCCCCCCCACCCCCCCCCCCCCCCACCCCCCCCCCCCCCCACCCCCCCCCCCCCCCACCCCCCCCCCCCCCCACCCCCCCCCCCCCCCACCCCCCCCCCCCCCCACCCCCCCCCCCCCCCACCCCCCCCCCCCCCCACCCCCCCCCCCCCCCACCCCCCCCCCCCCCCACCCCCCCCCCCCCCCACCCCCCCCCCCCCCCACCCCCCCCCCCCCCCACCCCCCCCCCCCCCCACCCCCCCCCCCCCCCACCCCCCCCCCCCCCCACCCCCCCCCCCCCCCACCCCCCCCCCCCCCCACCCCCCCCCCCCCCCACCCCCCCCCCCCCCCACCCCCCCCCCCCCCCACCCCCCCCCCCCCCCACCCCCCCCCCCCCCCACCCCCCCCCCCCCCCACCCCCCCCCCCCCCCACCCCCCCCCCCCCCCACCCCCCCCCCCCCCCACCCCCCCCCCCCCCCACCCCCCCCCCCCCCCACCCCCCCCCCCCCCCACCCCCCCCCCCCCCCACCCCCCCCCCCCCCCACCCCCCCCCCCCCCCACCCCCCCCCCCCCCCACCCCCCCCCCCCCCCACCCCCCCCCCCCCCCACCCCCCCCCCCCCCCACCCCCCCCCCCCCCCACCCCCCCCCCCCCCCACCCCCCCCCCCCCCCACCCCCCCCCCCCCCCACCCCCCCCCCCCCCCACCCCCCCCCCCCCCCACCCCCCCCCCCCCCCACCCCCCCCCCCCCCCACCCCCCCCCCCCCCCACCCCCCCCCCCCCCCACCCCCCCCCCCCCCCACCCCCCCCCCCCCCCACCCCCCCCCCCCCCCACCCCCCCCCCCCCCCACCCCCCCCCCCCCCCACCCCCCCCCCCCCCCACCCCCCCCCCCCCCCACCCCCCCCCCCCCCCACCCCCCCCCCCCCCCACCCCCCCCCCCCCCCACCCCCCCCCCCCCCCACCCCCCCCCCCCCCCACCCCCCCCCCCCCCCACCCCCCCCCCCCCCCACCCCCCCCCCCCCCCACCCCCCCCCCCCCCCACCCCCCCCCCCCCCCACCCCCCCCCCCCCCCACCCCCCCCCCCCCCCACCCCCCCCCCCCCCCACCCCCCCCCCCCCCCACCCCCCCCCCCCCCCACCCCCCCCCCCCCCCACCCCCCCCCCCCCCCACCCCCCCCCCCCCCCACCCCCCCCCCCCCCCACCCCCCCCCCCCCCCACCCCCCCCCCCCCCCACCCCCCCCCCCCCCCACCCCCCCCCCCCCCCACCCCCCCCCCCCCCCACCCCCCCCCCCCCCCACCCCCCCCCCCCCCCACCCCCCCCCCCCCCCACCCCCCCCCCCCCCCACCCCCCCCCCCCCCCACCCCCCCCCCCCCCCACCCCCCCCCCCCCCCACCCCCCCCCCCCCCCACCCCCCCCCCCCCCCACCCCCCCCCCCCCCCACCCCCCCCCCCCCCCACCCCCCCCCCCCCCCACCCCCCCCCCCCCCCACCCCCCCCCCCCCCCACCCCCCCCCCCCCCCACCCCCCCCCCCCCCCACCCCCCCCCCCCCCCACCCCCCCCCCCCCCCACCCCCCCCCCCCCCCACCCCCCCCCCCCCCCACCCCCCCCCCCCCCCACCCCCCCCCCCCCCCACCCCCCCCCCCCCCCACCCCCCCCCCCCCCCACCCCCCCCCCCCCCCACCCCCCCCCCCCCCCACCCCCCCCCCCCCCCACCCCCCCCCCCCCCCACCCCCCCCCCCCCCCACCCCCCCCCCCCCCCACCCCCCCCCCCCCCCACCCCCCCCCCCCCCCACCCCCCCCCCCCCCCACCCCCCCCCCCCCCCACCCCCCCCCCCCCCCACCCCCCCCCCCCCCCACCCCCCCCCCCCCCCACCCCCCCCCCCCCCCACCCCCCCCCCCCCCCACCCCCCCCCCCCCCCACCCCCCCCCCCCCCCACCCCCCCCCCCCCCCACCCCCCCCCCCCCCCACCCCCCCCCCCCCCCACCCCCCCCCCCCCCCACCCCCCCCCCCCCCCACCCCCCCCCCCCCCCACCCCCCCCCCCCCCCACCCCCCCCCCCCCCCACCCCCCCCCCCCCCCACCCCCCCCCCCCCCCACCCCCCCCCCCCCCCACCCCCCCCCCCCCCCACCCCCCCCCCCCCCCACCCCCCCCCCCCCCCACCCCCCCCCCCCCCCACCCCCCCCCCCCCCCACCCCCCCCCCCCCCCACCCCCCCCCCCCCCCACCCCCCCCCCCCCCCACCCCCCCCCCCCCCCACCCCCCCCCCCCCCCACCCCCCCCCCCCCCCACCCCCCCCCCCCCCCACCCCCCCCCCCCCCCACCCCCCCCCCCCCCCACCCCCCCCCCCCCCCACCCCCCCCCCCCCCCACCCCCCCCCCCCCCCACCCCCCCCCCCCCCCACCCCCCCCCCCCCCCACCCCCCCCCCCCCCCACCCCCCCCCCCCCCCACCCCCCCCCCCCCCCACCCCCCCCCCCCCCCACCCCCCCCCCCCCCCACCCCCCCCCCCCCCCACCCCCCCCCCCCCCCACCCCCCCCCCCCCCCACCCCCCCCCCCCCCCACCCCCCCCCCCCCCCACCCCCCCCCCCCCCCACCCCCCCCCCCCCCCACCCCCCCCCCCCCCCACCCCCCCCCCCCCCCACCCCCCCCCCCCCCCACCCCCCCCCCCCCCCACCCCCCCCCCCCCCCACCCCCCCCCCCCCCCACCCCCCCCCCCCCCCACCCCCCCCCCCCCCCACCCCCCCCCCCCCCCACCCCCCCCCCCCCCCACCCCCCCCCCCCCCCACCCCCCCCCCCCCCCACCCCCCCCCCCCCCCACCCCCCCCCCCCCCCACCCCCCCCCCCCCCCACCCCCCCCCCCCCCCACCCCCCCCCCCCCCCACCCCCCCCCCCCCCCACCCCCCCCCCCCCCCACCCCCCCCCCCCCCCACCCCCCCCCCCCCCCACCCCCCCCCCCCCCCACCCCCCCCCCCCCCCACCCCCCCCCCCCCCCACCCCCCCCCCCCCCCACCCCCCCCCCCCCCCACCCCCCCCCCCCCCCACCCCCCCCCCCCCCCACCCCCCCCCCCCCCCACCCCCCCCCCCCCCCACCCCCCCCCCCCCCCACCCCCCCCCCCCCCCACCCCCCCCCCCCCCCACCCCCCCCCCCCCCCACCCCCCCCCCCCCCCACCCCCCCCCCCCCCCACCCCCCCCCCCCCCCACCCCCCCCCCCCCCCACCCCCCCCCCCCCCCACCCCCCCCCCCCCCCACCCCCCCCCCCCCCCACCCCCCCCCCCCCCCACCCCCCCCCCCCCCCACCCCCCCCCCCCCCCACCCCCCCCCCCCCCCACCCCCCCCCCCCCCCACCCCCCCCCCCCCCCACCCCCCCCCCCCCCCACCCCCCCCCCCCCCCACCCCCCCCCCCCCCCACCCCCCCCCCCCCCCACCCCCCCCCCCCCCCACCCCCCCCCCCCCCCACCCCCCCCCCCCCCCACCCCCCCCCCCCCCCACCCCCCCCCCCCCCCACCCCCCCCCCCCCCCACCCCCCCCCCCCCCCACCCCCCCCCCCCCCCACCCCCCCCCCCCCCCACCCCCCCCCCCCCCCACCCCCCCCCCCCCCCACCCCCCCCCCCCCCCACCCCCCCCCCCCCCCACCCCCCCCCCCCCCCACCCCCCCCCCCCCCCACCCCCCCCCCCCCCCACCCCCCCCCCCCCCCACCCCCCCCCCCCCCCACCCCCCCCCCCCCCCACCCCCCCCCCCCCCCACCCCCCCCCCCCCCCACCCCCCCCCCCCCCCACCCCCCCCCCCCCCCACCCCCCCCCCCCCCCACCCCCCCCCCCCCCCACCCCCCCCCCCCCCCACCCCCCCCCCCCCCCACCCCCCCCCCCCCCCACCCCCCCCCCCCCCCACCCCCCCCCCCCCCCACCCCCCCCCCCCCCCACCCCCCCCCCCCCCCACCCCCCCCCCCCCCCACCCCCCCCCCCCCCCACCCCCCCCCCCCCCCACCCCCCCCCCCCCCCACCCCCCCCCCCCCCCACCCCCCCCCCCCCCCACCCCCCCCCCCCCCCACCCCCCCCCCCCCCCACCCCCCCCCCCCCCCACCCCCCCCCCCCCCCACCCCCCCCCCCCCCCACCCCCCCCCCCCCCCACCCCCCCCCCCCCCCACCCCCCCCCCCCCCCACCCCCCCCCCCCCCCACCCCCCCCCCCCCCCACCCCCCCCCCCCCCCACCCCCCCCCCCCCCCACCCCCCCCCCCCCCCACCCCCCCCCCCCCCCACCCCCCCCCCCCCCCACCCCCCCCCCCCCCCACCCCCCCCCCCCCCCACCCCCCCCCCCCCCCACCCCCCCCCCCCCCCACCCCCCCCCCCCCCCACCCCCCCCCCCCCCCACCCCCCCCCCCCCCCACCCCCCCCCCCCCCCACCCCCCCCCCCCCCCACCCCCCCCCCCCCCCACCCCCCCCCCCCCCCACCCCCCCCCCCCCCCACCCCCCCCCCCCCCCACCCCCCCCCCCCCCCACCCCCCCCCCCCCCCACCCCCCCCCCCCCCCACCCCCCCCCCCCCCCACCCCCCCCCCCCCCCACCCCCCCCCCCCCCCACCCCCCCCCCCCCCCACCCCCCCCCCCCCCCACCCCCCCCCCCCCCCACCCCCCCCCCCCCCCACCCCCCCCCCCCCCCACCCCCCCCCCCCCCCACCCCCCCCCCCCCCCACCCCCCCCCCCCCCCACCCCCCCCCCCCCCCACCCCCCCCCCCCCCCACCCCCCCCCCCCCCCACCCCCCCCCCCCCCCACCCCCCCCCCCCCCCACCCCCCCCCCCCCCCACCCCCCCCCCCCCCCACCCCCCCCCCCCCCCACCCCCCCCCCCCCCCACCCCCCCCCCCCCCCACCCCCCCCCCCCCCCACCCCCCCCCCCCCCCACCCCCCCCCCCCCCCACCCCCCCCCCCCCCCACCCCCCCCCCCCCCCACCCCCCCCCCCCCCCACCCCCCCCCCCCCCCACCCCCCCCCCCCCCCACCCCCCCCCCCCCCCACCCCCCCCCCCCCCCACCCCCCCCCCCCCCCACCCCCCCCCCCCCCCACCCCCCCCCCCCCCCACCCCCCCCCCCCCCCACCCCCCCCCCCCCCCACCCCCCCCCCCCCCCACCCCCCCCCCCCCCCACCCCCCCCCCCCCCCACCCCCCCCCCCCCCCACCCCCCCCCCCCCCCACCCCCCCCCCCCCCCACCCCCCCCCCCCCCCACCCCCCCCCCCCCCCACCCCCCCCCCCCCCCACCCCCCCCCCCCCCCACCCCCCCCCCCCCCCACCCCCCCCCCCCCCCACCCCCCCCCCCCCCCACCCCCCCCCCCCCCCACCCCCCCCCCCCCCCACCCCCCCCCCCCCCCACCCCCCCCCCCCCCCACCCCCCCCCCCCCCCACCCCCCCCCCCCCCCACCCCCCCCCCCCCCCACCCCCCCCCCCCCCCACCCCCCCCCCCCCCCACCCCCCCCCCCCCCCACCCCCCCCCCCCCCCACCCCCCCCCCCCCCCACCCCCCCCCCCCCCCACCCCCCCCCCCCCCCACCCCCCCCCCCCCCCACCCCCCCCCCCCCCCACCCCCCCCCCCCCCCACCCCCCCCCCCCCCCACCCCCCCCCCCCCCCACCCCCCCCCCCCCCCACCCCCCCCCCCCCCCACCCCCCCCCCCCCCCACCCCCCCCCCCCCCCACCCCCCCCCCCCCCCACCCCCCCCCCCCCCCACCCCCCCCCCCCCCCACCCCCCCCCCCCCCCACCCCCCCCCCCCCCCACCCCCCCCCCCCCCCACCCCCCCCCCCCCCCACCCCCCCCCCCCCCCACCCCCCCCCCCCCCCACCCCCCCCCCCCCCCACCCCCCCCCCCCCCCACCCCCCCCCCCCCCCACCCCCCCCCCCCCCCACCCCCCCCCCCCCCCACCCCCCCCCCCCCCCACCCCCCCCCCCCCCCACCCCCCCCCCCCCCCACCCCCCCCCCCCCCCACCCCCCCCCCCCCCCACCCCCCCCCCCCCCCACCCCCCCCCCCCCCCACCCCCCCCCCCCCCCACCCCCCCCCCCCCCCACCCCCCCCCCCCCCCACCCCCCCCCCCCCCCACCCCCCCCCCCCCCCACCCCCCCCCCCCCCCACCCCCCCCCCCCCCCACCCCCCCCCCCCCCCACCCCCCCCCCCCCCCACCCCCCCCCCCCCCCACCCCCCCCCCCCCCCACCCCCCCCCCCCCCCACCCCCCCCCCCCCCCACCCCCCCCCCCCCCCACCCCCCCCCCCCCCCACCCCCCCCCCCCCCCACCCCCCCCCCCCCCCACCCCCCCCCCCCCCCACCCCCCCCCCCCCCCACCCCCCCCCCCCCCCACCCCCCCCCCCCCCCACCCCCCCCCCCCCCCACCCCCCCCCCCCCCCACCCCCCCCCCCCCCCACCCCCCCCCCCCCCCACCCCCCCCCCCCCCCACCCCCCCCCCCCCCCACCCCCCCCCCCCCCCACCCCCCCCCCCCCCCACCCCCCCCCCCCCCCACCCCCCCCCCCCCCCACCCCCCCCCCCCCCCACCCCCCCCCCCCCCCACCCCCCCCCCCCCCCACCCCCCCCCCCCCCCACCCCCCCCCCCCCCCACCCCCCCCCCCCCCCACCCCCCCCCCCCCCCACCCCCCCCCCCCCCCACCCCCCCCCCCCCCCACCCCCCCCCCCCCCCACCCCCCCCCCCCCCCACCCCCCCCCCCCCCCACCCCCCCCCCCCCCCACCCCCCCCCCCCCCCACCCCCCCCCCCCCCCACCCCCCCCCCCCCCCACCCCCCCCCCCCCCCACCCCCCCCCCCCCCCACCCCCCCCCCCCCCCACCCCCCCCCCCCCCCACCCCCCCCCCCCCCCACCCCCCCCCCCCCCCACCCCCCCCCCCCCCCACCCCCCCCCCCCCCCACCCCCCCCCCCCCCCACCCCCCCCCCCCCCCACCCCCCCCCCCCCCCACCCCCCCCCCCCCCCACCCCCCCCCCCCCCCACCCCCCCCCCCCCCCACCCCCCCCCCCCCCCACCCCCCCCCCCCCCCACCCCCCCCCCCCCCCACCCCCCCCCCCCCCCACCCCCCCCCCCCCCCACCCCCCCCCCCCCCCACCCCCCCCCCCCCCCACCCCCCCCCCCCCCCACCCCCCCCCCCCCCCACCCCCCCCCCCCCCCACCCCCCCCCCCCCCCACCCCCCCCCCCCCCCACCCCCCCCCCCCCCCACCCCCCCCCCCCCCCACCCCCCCCCCCCCCCACCCCCCCCCCCCCCCACCCCCCCCCCCCCCCACCCCCCCCCCCCCCCACCCCCCCCCCCCCCCACCCCCCCCCCCCCCCACCCCCCCCCCCCCCCACCCCCCCCCCCCCCCACCCCCCCCCCCCCCCACCCCCCCCCCCCCCCACCCCCCCCCCCCCCCACCCCCCCCCCCCCCCACCCCCCCCCCCCCCCACCCCCCCCCCCCCCCACCCCCCCCCCCCCCCACCCCCCCCCCCCCCCACCCCCCCCCCCCCCCACCCCCCCCCCCCCCCACCCCCCCCCCCCCCCACCCCCCCCCCCCCCCACCCCCCCCCCCCCCCACCCCCCCCCCCCCCCACCCCCCCCCCCCCCCACCCCCCCCCCCCCCCACCCCCCCCCCCCCCCACCCCCCCCCCCCCCCACCCCCCCCCCCCCCCACCCCCCCCCCCCCCCACCCCCCCCCCCCCCCACCCCCCCCCCCCCCCACCCCCCCCCCCCCCCACCCCCCCCCCCCCCCACCCCCCCCCCCCCCCACCCCCCCCCCCCCCCACCCCCCCCCCCCCCCACCCCCCCCCCCCCCCACCCCCCCCCCCCCCCACCCCCCCCCCCCCCCACCCCCCCCCCCCCCCACCCCCCCCCCCCCCCACCCCCCCCCCCCCCCACCCCCCCCCCCCCCCACCCCCCCCCCCCCCCACCCCCCCCCCCCCCCACCCCCCCCCCCCCCCACCCCCCCCCCCCCCCACCCCCCCCCCCCCCCACCCCCCCCCCCCCCCACCCCCCCCCCCCCCCACCCCCCCCCCCCCCCACCCCCCCCCCCCCCCACCCCCCCCCCCCCCCACCCCCCCCCCCCCCCACCCCCCCCCCCCCCCACCCCCCCCCCCCCCCACCCCCCCCCCCCCCCACCCCCCCCCCCCCCCACCCCCCCCCCCCCCCACCCCCCCCCCCCCCCACCCCCCCCCCCCCCCACCCCCCCCCCCCCCCACCCCCCCCCCCCCCCACCCCCCCCCCCCCCCACCCCCCCCCCCCCCCACCCCCCCCCCCCCCCACCCCCCCCCCCCCCCACCCCCCCCCCCCCCCACCCCCCCCCCCCCCCACCCCCCCCCCCCCCCACCCCCCCCCCCCCCCACCCCCCCCCCCCCCCACCCCCCCCCCCCCCCACCCCCCCCCCCCCCCACCCCCCCCCCCCCCCACCCCCCCCCCCCCCCACCCCCCCCCCCCCCCACCCCCCCCCCCCCCCACCCCCCCCCCCCCCCACCCCCCCCCCCCCCCACCCCCCCCCCCCCCCACCCCCCCCCCCCCCCACCCCCCCCCCCCCCCACCCCCCCCCCCCCCCACCCCCCCCCCCCCCCACCCCCCCCCCCCCCCACCCCCCCCCCCCCCCACCCCCCCCCCCCCCCACCCCCCCCCCCCCCCACCCCCCCCCCCCCCCACCCCCCCCCCCCCCCACCCCCCCCCCCCCCCACCCCCCCCCCCCCCCACCCCCCCCCCCCCCCACCCCCCCCCCCCCCCACCCCCCCCCCCCCCCACCCCCCCCCCCCCCCACCCCCCCCCCCCCCCACCCCCCCCCCCCCCCACCCCCCCCCCCCCCCACCCCCCCCCCCCCCCACCCCCCCCCCCCCCCACCCCCCCCCCCCCCCACCCCCCCCCCCCCCCACCCCCCCCCCCCCCCACCCCCCCCCCCCCCCACCCCCCCCCCCCCCCACCCCCCCCCCCCCCCACCCCCCCCCCCCCCCACCCCCCCCCCCCCCCACCCCCCCCCCCCCCCACCCCCCCCCCCCCCCACCCCCCCCCCCCCCCACCCCCCCCCCCCCCCACCCCCCCCCCCCCCCACCCCCCCCCCCCCCCACCCCCCCCCCCCCCCACCCCCCCCCCCCCCCACCCCCCCCCCCCCCCACCCCCCCCCCCCCCCACCCCCCCCCCCCCCCACCCCCCCCCCCCCCCACCCCCCCCCCCCCCCACCCCCCCCCCCCCCCACCCCCCCCCCCCCCCACCCCCCCCCCCCCCCACCCCCCCCCCCCCCCACCCCCCCCCCCCCCCACCCCCCCCCCCCCCCACCCCCCCCCCCCCCCACCCCCCCCCCCCCCCACCCCCCCCCCCCCCCACCCCCCCCCCCCCCCACCCCCCCCCCCCCCCACCCCCCCCCCCCCCCACCCCCCCCCCCCCCCACCCCCCCCCCCCCCCACCCCCCCCCCCCCCCACCCCCCCCCCCCCCCACCCCCCCCCCCCCCCACCCCCCCCCCCCCCCACCCCCCCCCCCCCCCACCCCCCCCCCCCCCCACCCCCCCCCCCCCCCACCCCCCCCCCCCCCCACCCCCCCCCCCCCCCACCCCCCCCCCCCCCCACCCCCCCCCCCCCCCACCCCCCCCCCCCCCCACCCCCCCCCCCCCCCACCCCCCCCCCCCCCCACCCCCCCCCCCCCCCACCCCCCCCCCCCCCCACCCCCCCCCCCCCCCACCCCCCCCCCCCCCCACCCCCCCCCCCCCCCACCCCCCCCCCCCCCCACCCCCCCCCCCCCCCACCCCCCCCCCCCCCCACCCCCCCCCCCCCCCACCCCCCCCCCCCCCCACCCCCCCCCCCCCCCACCCCCCCCCCCCCCCACCCCCCCCCCCCCCCACCCCCCCCCCCCCCCACCCCCCCCCCCCCCCACCCCCCCCCCCCCCCACCCCCCCCCCCCCCCACCCCCCCCCCCCCCCACCCCCCCCCCCCCCCACCCCCCCCCCCCCCCACCCCCCCCCCCCCCCACCCCCCCCCCCCCCCACCCCCCCCCCCCCCCACCCCCCCCCCCCCCCACCCCCCCCCCCCCCCACCCCCCCCCCCCCCCACCCCCCCCCCCCCCCACCCCCCCCCCCCCCCACCCCCCCCCCCCCCCACCCCCCCCCCCCCCCACCCCCCCCCCCCCCCACCCCCCCCCCCCCCCACCCCCCCCCCCCCCCACCCCCCCCCCCCCCCACCCCCCCCCCCCCCCACCCCCCCCCCCCCCCACCCCCCCCCCCCCCCACCCCCCCCCCCCCCCACCCCCCCCCCCCCCCACCCCCCCCCCCCCCCACCCCCCCCCCCCCCCACCCCCCCCCCCCCCCACCCCCCCCCCCCCCCACCCCCCCCCCCCCCCACCCCCCCCCCCCCCCACCCCCCCCCCCCCCCACCCCCCCCCCCCCCCACCCCCCCCCCCCCCCACCCCCCCCCCCCCCCACCCCCCCCCCCCCCCACCCCCCCCCCCCCCCACCCCCCCCCCCCCCCACCCCCCCCCCCCCCCACCCCCCCCCCCCCCCACCCCCCCCCCCCCCCACCCCCCCCCCCCCCCACCCCCCCCCCCCCCCACCCCCCCCCCCCCCCACCCCCCCCCCCCCCCACCCCCCCCCCCCCCCACCCCCCCCCCCCCCCACCCCCCCCCCCCCCCACCCCCCCCCCCCCCCACCCCCCCCCCCCCCCACCCCCCCCCCCCCCCACCCCCCCCCCCCCCCACCCCCCCCCCCCCCCACCCCCCCCCCCCCCCACCCCCCCCCCCCCCCACCCCCCCCCCCCCCCACCCCCCCCCCCCCCCACCCCCCCCCCCCCCCACCCCCCCCCCCCCCCACCCCCCCCCCCCCCCACCCCCCCCCCCCCCCACCCCCCCCCCCCCCCACCCCCCCCCCCCCCCACCCCCCCCCCCCCCCACCCCCCCCCCCCCCCACCCCCCCCCCCCCCCACCCCCCCCCCCCCCCACCCCCCCCCCCCCCCACCCCCCCCCCCCCCCACCCCCCCCCCCCCCCACCCCCCCCCCCCCCCACCCCCCCCCCCCCCCACCCCCCCCCCCCCCCACCCCCCCCCCCCCCCACCCCCCCCCCCCCCCACCCCCCCCCCCCCCCACCCCCCCCCCCCCCCACCCCCCCCCCCCCCCACCCCCCCCCCCCCCCACCCCCCCCCCCCCCCACCCCCCCCCCCCCCCACCCCCCCCCCCCCCCACCCCCCCCCCCCCCCACCCCCCCCCCCCCCCACCCCCCCCCCCCCCCACCCCCCCCCCCCCCCACCCCCCCCCCCCCCCACCCCCCCCCCCCCCCACCCCCCCCCCCCCCCACCCCCCCCCCCCCCCACCCCCCCCCCCCCCCACCCCCCCCCCCCCCCACCCCCCCCCCCCCCCACCCCCCCCCCCCCCCACCCCCCCCCCCCCCCACCCCCCCCCCCCCCCACCCCCCCCCCCCCCCACCCCCCCCCCCCCCCACCCCCCCCCCCCCCCACCCCCCCCCCCCCCCACCCCCCCCCCCCCCCACCCCCCCCCCCCCCCACCCCCCCCCCCCCCCACCCCCCCCCCCCCCCACCCCCCCCCCCCCCCACCCCCCCCCCCCCCCACCCCCCCCCCCCCCCACCCCCCCCCCCCCCCACCCCCCCCCCCCCCCACCCCCCCCCCCCCCCACCCCCCCCCCCCCCCACCCCCCCCCCCCCCCACCCCCCCCCCCCCCCACCCCCCCCCCCCCCCACCCCCCCCCCCCCCCACCCCCCCCCCCCCCCACCCCCCCCCCCCCCCACCCCCCCCCCCCCCCACCCCCCCCCCCCCCCACCCCCCCCCCCCCCCACCCCCCCCCCCCCCCACCCCCCCCCCCCCCCACCCCCCCCCCCCCCCACCCCCCCCCCCCCCCACCCCCCCCCCCCCCCACCCCCCCCCCCCCCCACCCCCCCCCCCCCCCACCCCCCCCCCCCCCCACCCCCCCCCCCCCCCACCCCCCCCCCCCCCCACCCCCCCCCCCCCCCACCCCCCCCCCCCCCCACCCCCCCCCCCCCCCACCCCCCCCCCCCCCCACCCCCCCCCCCCCCCACCCCCCCCCCCCCCCACCCCCCCCCCCCCCCACCCCCCCCCCCCCCCACCCCCCCCCCCCCCCACCCCCCCCCCCCCCCACCCCCCCCCCCCCCCACCCCCCCCCCCCCCCACCCCCCCCCCCCCCCACCCCCCCCCCCCCCCACCCCCCCCCCCCCCCACCCCCCCCCCCCCCCACCCCCCCCCCCCCCCACCCCCCCCCCCCCCCACCCCCCCCCCCCCCCACCCCCCCCCCCCCCCACCCCCCCCCCCCCCCACCCCCCCCCCCCCCCACCCCCCCCCCCCCCCACCCCCCCCCCCCCCCACCCCCCCCCCCCCCCACCCCCCCCCCCCCCCACCCCCCCCCCCCCCCACCCCCCCCCCCCCCCACCCCCCCCCCCCCCCACCCCCCCCCCCCCCCACCCCCCCCCCCCCCCACCCCCCCCCCCCCCCACCCCCCCCCCCCCCCACCCCCCCCCCCCCCCACCCCCCCCCCCCCCCACCCCCCCCCCCCCCCACCCCCCCCCCCCCCCACCCCCCCCCCCCCCCACCCCCCCCCCCCCCCACCCCCCCCCCCCCCCACCCCCCCCCCCCCCCACCCCCCCCCCCCCCCACCCCCCCCCCCCCCCACCCCCCCCCCCCCCCACCCCCCCCCCCCCCCACCCCCCCCCCCCCCCACCCCCCCCCCCCCCCACCCCCCCCCCCCCCCACCCCCCCCCCCCCCCACCCCCCCCCCCCCCCACCCCCCCCCCCCCCCACCCCCCCCCCCCCCCACCCCCCCCCCCCCCCACCCCCCCCCCCCCCCACCCCCCCCCCCCCCCACCCCCCCCCCCCCCCACCCCCCCCCCCCCCCACCCCCCCCCCCCCCCACCCCCCCCCCCCCCCACCCCCCCCCCCCCCCACCCCCCCCCCCCCCCACCCCCCCCCCCCCCCACCCCCCCCCCCCCCCACCCCCCCCCCCCCCCACCCCCCCCCCCCCCCACCCCCCCCCCCCCCCACCCCCCCCCCCCCCCACCCCCCCCCCCCCCCACCCCCCCCCCCCCCCACCCCCCCCCCCCCCCACCCCCCCCCCCCCCCACCCCCCCCCCCCCCCACCCCCCCCCCCCCCCACCCCCCCCCCCCCCCACCCCCCCCCCCCCCCACCCCCCCCCCCCCCCACCCCCCCCCCCCCCCACCCCCCCCCCCCCCCACCCCCCCCCCCCCCCACCCCCCCCCCCCCCCACCCCCCCCCCCCCCCACCCCCCCCCCCCCCCACCCCCCCCCCCCCCCACCCCCCCCCCCCCCCACCCCCCCCCCCCCCCACCCCCCCCCCCCCCCACCCCCCCCCCCCCCCACCCCCCCCCCCCCCCACCCCCCCCCCCCCCCACCCCCCCCCCCCCCCACCCCCCCCCCCCCCCACCCCCCCCCCCCCCCACCCCCCCCCCCCCCCACCCCCCCCCCCCCCCACCCCCCCCCCCCCCCACCCCCCCCCCCCCCCACCCCCCCCCCCCCCCACCCCCCCCCCCCCCCACCCCCCCCCCCCCCCACCCCCCCCCCCCCCCACCCCCCCCCCCCCCCACCCCCCCCCCCCCCCACCCCCCCCCCCCCCCACCCCCCCCCCCCCCCACCCCCCCCCCCCCCCACCCCCCCCCCCCCCCACCCCCCCCCCCCCCCACCCCCCCCCCCCCCCACCCCCCCCCCCCCCCACCCCCCCCCCCCCCCACCCCCCCCCCCCCCCACCCCCCCCCCCCCCCACCCCCCCCCCCCCCCACCCCCCCCCCCCCCCACCCCCCCCCCCCCCCACCCCCCCCCCCCCCCACCCCCCCCCCCCCCCACCCCCCCCCCCCCCCACCCCCCCCCCCCCCCACCCCCCCCCCCCCCCACCCCCCCCCCCCCCCACCCCCCCCCCCCCCCACCCCCCCCCCCCCCCACCCCCCCCCCCCCCCACCCCCCCCCCCCCCCACCCCCCCCCCCCCCCACCCCCCCCCCCCCCCACCCCCCCCCCCCCCCACCCCCCCCCCCCCCCACCCCCCCCCCCCCCCACCCCCCCCCCCCCCCACCCCCCCCCCCCCCCACCCCCCCCCCCCCCCACCCCCCCCCCCCCCCACCCCCCCCCCCCCCCACCCCCCCCCCCCCCCACCCCCCCCCCCCCCCACCCCCCCCCCCCCCCACCCCCCCCCCCCCCCACCCCCCCCCCCCCCCACCCCCCCCCCCCCCCACCCCCCCCCCCCCCCACCCCCCCCCCCCCCCACCCCCCCCCCCCCCCACCCCCCCCCCCCCCCACCCCCCCCCCCCCCCACCCCCCCCCCCCCCCACCCCCCCCCCCCCCCACCCCCCCCCCCCCCCACCCCCCCCCCCCCCCACCCCCCCCCCCCCCCACCCCCCCCCCCCCCCACCCCCCCCCCCCCCCACCCCCCCCCCCCCCCACCCCCCCCCCCCCCCACCCCCCCCCCCCCCCACCCCCCCCCCCCCCCACCCCCCCCCCCCCCCACCCCCCCCCCCCCCCACCCCCCCCCCCCCCCACCCCCCCCCCCCCCCACCCCCCCCCCCCCCCACCCCCCCCCCCCCCCACCCCCCCCCCCCCCCACCCCCCCCCCCCCCCACCCCCCCCCCCCCCCACCCCCCCCCCCCCCCACCCCCCCCCCCCCCCACCCCCCCCCCCCCCCACCCCCCCCCCCCCCCACCCCCCCCCCCCCCCACCCCCCCCCCCCCCCACCCCCCCCCCCCCCCACCCCCCCCCCCCCCCACCCCCCCCCCCCCCCACCCCCCCCCCCCCCCACCCCCCCCCCCCCCCACCCCCCCCCCCCCCCACCCCCCCCCCCCCCCACCCCCCCCCCCCCCCACCCCCCCCCCCCCCCACCCCCCCCCCCCCCCACCCCCCCCCCCCCCCACCCCCCCCCCCCCCCACCCCCCCCCCCCCCCACCCCCCCCCCCCCCCACCCCCCCCCCCCCCCACCCCCCCCCCCCCCCACCCCCCCCCCCCCCCACCCCCCCCCCCCCCCACCCCCCCCCCCCCCCACCCCCCCCCCCCCCCACCCCCCCCCCCCCCCACCCCCCCCCCCCCCCACCCCCCCCCCCCCCCACCCCCCCCCCCCCCCACCCCCCCCCCCCCCCACCCCCCCCCCCCCCCACCCCCCCCCCCCCCCACCCCCCCCCCCCCCCACCCCCCCCCCCCCCCACCCCCCCCCCCCCCCACCCCCCCCCCCCCCCACCCCCCCCCCCCCCCACCCCCCCCCCCCCCCACCCCCCCCCCCCCCCACCCCCCCCCCCCCCCACCCCCCCCCCCCCCCACCCCCCCCCCCCCCCACCCCCCCCCCCCCCCACCCCCCCCCCCCCCCACCCCCCCCCCCCCCCACCCCCCCCCCCCCCCACCCCCCCCCCCCCCCACCCCCCCCCCCCCCCACCCCCCCCCCCCCCCACCCCCCCCCCCCCCCACCCCCCCCCCCCCCCACCCCCCCCCCCCCCCACCCCCCCCCCCCCCCACCCCCCCCCCCCCCCACCCCCCCCCCCCCCCACCCCCCCCCCCCCCCACCCCCCCCCCCCCCCACCCCCCCCCCCCCCCACCCCCCCCCCCCCCCACCCCCCCCCCCCCCCACCCCCCCCCCCCCCCACCCCCCCCCCCCCCCACCCCCCCCCCCCCCCACCCCCCCCCCCCCCCACCCCCCCCCCCCCCCACCCCCCCCCCCCCCCACCCCCCCCCCCCCCCACCCCCCCCCCCCCCCACCCCCCCCCCCCCCCACCCCCCCCCCCCCCCACCCCCCCCCCCCCCCACCCCCCCCCCCCCCCACCCCCCCCCCCCCCCACCCCCCCCCCCCCCCACCCCCCCCCCCCCCCACCCCCCCCCCCCCCCACCCCCCCCCCCCCCCACCCCCCCCCCCCCCCACCCCCCCCCCCCCCCACCCCCCCCCCCCCCCACCCCCCCCCCCCCCCACCCCCCCCCCCCCCCACCCCCCCCCCCCCCCACCCCCCCCCCCCCCCACCCCCCCCCCCCCCCACCCCCCCCCCCCCCCACCCCCCCCCCCCCCCACCCCCCCCCCCCCCCACCCCCCCCCCCCCCCACCCCCCCCCCCCCCCACCCCCCCCCCCCCCCACCCCCCCCCCCCCCCACCCCCCCCCCCCCCCACCCCCCCCCCCCCCCACCCCCCCCCCCCCCCACCCCCCCCCCCCCCCACCCCCCCCCCCCCCCACCCCCCCCCCCCCCCACCCCCCCCCCCCCCCACCCCCCCCCCCCCCCACCCCCCCCCCCCCCCACCCCCCCCCCCCCCCACCCCCCCCCCCCCCCACCCCCCCCCCCCCCCACCCCCCCCCCCCCCCACCCCCCCCCCCCCCCACCCCCCCCCCCCCCCACCCCCCCCCCCCCCCACCCCCCCCCCCCCCCACCCCCCCCCCCCCCCACCCCCCCCCCCCCCCACCCCCCCCCCCCCCCACCCCCCCCCCCCCCCACCCCCCCCCCCCCCCACCCCCCCCCCCCCCCACCCCCCCCCCCCCCCACCCCCCCCCCCCCCCACCCCCCCCCCCCCCCACCCCCCCCCCCCCCCACCCCCCCCCCCCCCCACCCCCCCCCCCCCCCACCCCCCCCCCCCCCCACCCCCCCCCCCCCCCACCCCCCCCCCCCCCCACCCCCCCCCCCCCCCACCCCCCCCCCCCCCCACCCCCCCCCCCCCCCACCCCCCCCCCCCCCCACCCCCCCCCCCCCCCACCCCCCCCCCCCCCCACCCCCCCCCCCCCCCACCCCCCCCCCCCCCCACCCCCCCCCCCCCCCACCCCCCCCCCCCCCCACCCCCCCCCCCCCCCACCCCCCCCCCCCCCCACCCCCCCCCCCCCCCACCCCCCCCCCCCCCCACCCCCCCCCCCCCCCACCCCCCCCCCCCCCCACCCCCCCCCCCCCCCACCCCCCCCCCCCCCCACCCCCCCCCCCCCCCACCCCCCCCCCCCCCCACCCCCCCCCCCCCCCACCCCCCCCCCCCCCCACCCCCCCCCCCCCCCACCCCCCCCCCCCCCCACCCCCCCCCCCCCCCACCCCCCCCCCCCCCCACCCCCCCCCCCCCCCACCCCCCCCCCCCCCCACCCCCCCCCCCCCCCACCCCCCCCCCCCCCCACCCCCCCCCCCCCCCACCCCCCCCCCCCCCCACCCCCCCCCCCCCCCACCCCCCCCCCCCCCCACCCCCCCCCCCCCCCACCCCCCCCCCCCCCCACCCCCCCCCCCCCCCACCCCCCCCCCCCCCCACCCCCCCCCCCCCCCACCCCCCCCCCCCCCCACCCCCCCCCCCCCCCACCCCCCCCCCCCCCCACCCCCCCCCCCCCCCACCCCCCCCCCCCCCCACCCCCCCCCCCCCCCACCCCCCCCCCCCCCCACCCCCCCCCCCCCCCACCCCCCCCCCCCCCCACCCCCCCCCCCCCCCACCCCCCCCCCCCCCCACCCCCCCCCCCCCCCACCCCCCCCCCCCCCCACCCCCCCCCCCCCCCACCCCCCCCCCCCCCCACCCCCCCCCCCCCCCACCCCCCCCCCCCCCCACCCCCCCCCCCCCCCACCCCCCCCCCCCCCCACCCCCCCCCCCCCCCACCCCCCCCCCCCCCCACCCCCCCCCCCCCCCACCCCCCCCCCCCCCCACCCCCCCCCCCCCCCACCCCCCCCCCCCCCCACCCCCCCCCCCCCCCACCCCCCCCCCCCCCCACCCCCCCCCCCCCCCACCCCCCCCCCCCCCCACCCCCCCCCCCCCCCACCCCCCCCCCCCCCCACCCCCCCCCCCCCCCACCCCCCCCCCCCCCCACCCCCCCCCCCCCCCACCCCCCCCCCCCCCCACCCCCCCCCCCCCCCACCCCCCCCCCCCCCCACCCCCCCCCCCCCCCACCCCCCCCCCCCCCCACCCCCCCCCCCCCCCACCCCCCCCCCCCCCCACCCCCCCCCCCCCCCACCCCCCCCCCCCCCCACCCCCCCCCCCCCCCACCCCCCCCCCCCCCCACCCCCCCCCCCCCCCACCCCCCCCCCCCCCCACCCCCCCCCCCCCCCACCCCCCCCCCCCCCCACCCCCCCCCCCCCCCACCCCCCCCCCCCCCCACCCCCCCCCCCCCCCACCCCCCCCCCCCCCCACCCCCCCCCCCCCCCACCCCCCCCCCCCCCCACCCCCCCCCCCCCCCACCCCCCCCCCCCCCCACCCCCCCCCCCCCCCACCCCCCCCCCCCCCCACCCCCCCCCCCCCCCACCCCCCCCCCCCCCCACCCCCCCCCCCCCCCACCCCCCCCCCCCCCCACCCCCCCCCCCCCCCACCCCCCCCCCCCCCCACCCCCCCCCCCCCCCACCCCCCCCCCCCCCCACCCCCCCCCCCCCCCACCCCCCCCCCCCCCCACCCCCCCCCCCCCCCACCCCCCCCCCCCCCCACCCCCCCCCCCCCCCACCCCCCCCCCCCCCCACCCCCCCCCCCCCCCACCCCCCCCCCCCCCCACCCCCCCCCCCCCCCACCCCCCCCCCCCCCCACCCCCCCCCCCCCCCACCCCCCCCCCCCCCCACCCCCCCCCCCCCCCACCCCCCCCCCCCCCCACCCCCCCCCCCCCCCACCCCCCCCCCCCCCCACCCCCCCCCCCCCCCACCCCCCCCCCCCCCCACCCCCCCCCCCCCCCACCCCCCCCCCCCCCCACCCCCCCCCCCCCCCACCCCCCCCCCCCCCCACCCCCCCCCCCCCCCACCCCCCCCCCCCCCCACCCCCCCCCCCCCCCACCCCCCCCCCCCCCCACCCCCCCCCCCCCCCACCCCCCCCCCCCCCCACCCCCCCCCCCCCCCACCCCCCCCCCCCCCCACCCCCCCCCCCCCCCACCCCCCCCCCCCCCCACCCCCCCCCCCCCCCACCCCCCCCCCCCCCCACCCCCCCCCCCCCCCACCCCCCCCCCCCCCCACCCCCCCCCCCCCCCACCCCCCCCCCCCCCCACCCCCCCCCCCCCCCACCCCCCCCCCCCCCCACCCCCCCCCCCCCCCACCCCCCCCCCCCCCCACCCCCCCCCCCCCCCACCCCCCCCCCCCCCCACCCCCCCCCCCCCCCACCCCCCCCCCCCCCCACCCCCCCCCCCCCCCACCCCCCCCCCCCCCCACCCCCCCCCCCCCCCACCCCCCCCCCCCCCCACCCCCCCCCCCCCCCACCCCCCCCCCCCCCCACCCCCCCCCCCCCCCACCCCCCCCCCCCCCCACCCCCCCCCCCCCCCACCCCCCCCCCCCCCCACCCCCCCCCCCCCCCACCCCCCCCCCCCCCCACCCCCCCCCCCCCCCACCCCCCCCCCCCCCCACCCCCCCCCCCCCCCACCCCCCCCCCCCCCCACCCCCCCCCCCCCCCACCCCCCCCCCCCCCCACCCCCCCCCCCCCCCACCCCCCCCCCCCCCCACCCCCCCCCCCCCCCACCCCCCCCCCCCCCCACCCCCCCCCCCCCCCACCCCCCCCCCCCCCCACCCCCCCCCCCCCCCACCCCCCCCCCCCCCCACCCCCCCCCCCCCCCACCCCCCCCCCCCCCCACCCCCCCCCCCCCCCACCCCCCCCCCCCCCCACCCCCCCCCCCCCCCACCCCCCCCCCCCCCCACCCCCCCCCCCCCCCACCCCCCCCCCCCCCCACCCCCCCCCCCCCCCACCCCCCCCCCCCCCCACCCCCCCCCCCCCCCACCCCCCCCCCCCCCCACCCCCCCCCCCCCCCACCCCCCCCCCCCCCCACCCCCCCCCCCCCCCACCCCCCCCCCCCCCCACCCCCCCCCCCCCCCACCCCCCCCCCCCCCCACCCCCCCCCCCCCCCACCCCCCCCCCCCCCCACCCCCCCCCCCCCCCACCCCCCCCCCCCCCCACCCCCCCCCCCCCCCACCCCCCCCCCCCCCCACCCCCCCCCCCCCCCACCCCCCCCCCCCCCCACCCCCCCCCCCCCCCACCCCCCCCCCCCCCCACCCCCCCCCCCCCCCACCCCCCCCCCCCCCCACCCCCCCCCCCCCCCACCCCCCCCCCCCCCCACCCCCCCCCCCCCCCACCCCCCCCCCCCCCCACCCCCCCCCCCCCCCACCCCCCCCCCCCCCCACCCCCCCCCCCCCCCACCCCCCCCCCCCCCCACCCCCCCCCCCCCCCACCCCCCCCCCCCCCCACCCCCCCCCCCCCCCACCCCCCCCCCCCCCCACCCCCCCCCCCCCCCACCCCCCCCCCCCCCCACCCCCCCCCCCCCCCACCCCCCCCCCCCCCCACCCCCCCCCCCCCCCACCCCCCCCCCCCCCCACCCCCCCCCCCCCCCACCCCCCCCCCCCCCCACCCCCCCCCCCCCCCACCCCCCCCCCCCCCCACCCCCCCCCCCCCCCACCCCCCCCCCCCCCCACCCCCCCCCCCCCCCACCCCCCCCCCCCCCCACCCCCCCCCCCCCCCACCCCCCCCCCCCCCCACCCCCCCCCCCCCCCACCCCCCCCCCCCCCCACCCCCCCCCCCCCCCACCCCCCCCCCCCCCCACCCCCCCCCCCCCCCACCCCCCCCCCCCCCCACCCCCCCCCCCCCCCACCCCCCCCCCCCCCCACCCCCCCCCCCCCCCACCCCCCCCCCCCCCCACCCCCCCCCCCCCCCACCCCCCCCCCCCCCCACCCCCCCCCCCCCCCACCCCCCCCCCCCCCCACCCCCCCCCCCCCCCACCCCCCCCCCCCCCCACCCCCCCCCCCCCCCACCCCCCCCCCCCCCCACCCCCCCCCCCCCCCACCCCCCCCCCCCCCCACCCCCCCCCCCCCCCACCCCCCCCCCCCCCCACCCCCCCCCCCCCCCACCCCCCCCCCCCCCCACCCCCCCCCCCCCCCACCCCCCCCCCCCCCCACCCCCCCCCCCCCCCACCCCCCCCCCCCCCCACCCCCCCCCCCCCCCACCCCCCCCCCCCCCCACCCCCCCCCCCCCCCACCCCCCCCCCCCCCCACCCCCCCCCCCCCCCACCCCCCCCCCCCCCCACCCCCCCCCCCCCCCACCCCCCCCCCCCCCCACCCCCCCCCCCCCCCACCCCCCCCCCCCCCCACCCCCCCCCCCCCCCACCCCCCCCCCCCCCCACCCCCCCCCCCCCCCACCCCCCCCCCCCCCCACCCCCCCCCCCCCCCACCCCCCCCCCCCCCCACCCCCCCCCCCCCCCACCCCCCCCCCCCCCCACCCCCCCCCCCCCCCACCCCCCCCCCCCCCCACCCCCCCCCCCCCCCACCCCCCCCCCCCCCCACCCCCCCCCCCCCCCACCCCCCCCCCCCCCCACCCCCCCCCCCCCCCACCCCCCCCCCCCCCCACCCCCCCCCCCCCCCACCCCCCCCCCCCCCCACCCCCCCCCCCCCCCACCCCCCCCCCCCCCCACCCCCCCCCCCCCCCACCCCCCCCCCCCCCCACCCCCCCCCCCCCCCACCCCCCCCCCCCCCCACCCCCCCCCCCCCCCACCCCCCCCCCCCCCCACCCCCCCCCCCCCCCACCCCCCCCCCCCCCCACCCCCCCCCCCCCCCACCCCCCCCCCCCCCCACCCCCCCCCCCCCCCACCCCCCCCCCCCCCCACCCCCCCCCCCCCCCACCCCCCCCCCCCCCCACCCCCCCCCCCCCCCACCCCCCCCCCCCCCCACCCCCCCCCCCCCCCACCCCCCCCCCCCCCCACCCCCCCCCCCCCCCACCCCCCCCCCCCCCCACCCCCCCCCCCCCCCACCCCCCCCCCCCCCCACCCCCCCCCCCCCCCACCCCCCCCCCCCCCCACCCCCCCCCCCCCCCACCCCCCCCCCCCCCCACCCCCCCCCCCCCCCACCCCCCCCCCCCCCCACCCCCCCCCCCCCCCACCCCCCCCCCCCCCCACCCCCCCCCCCCCCCACCCCCCCCCCCCCCCACCCCCCCCCCCCCCCACCCCCCCCCCCCCCCACCCCCCCCCCCCCCCACCCCCCCCCCCCCCCACCCCCCCCCCCCCCCACCCCCCCCCCCCCCCACCCCCCCCCCCCCCCACCCCCCCCCCCCCCCACCCCCCCCCCCCCCCACCCCCCCCCCCCCCCACCCCCCCCCCCCCCCACCCCCCCCCCCCCCCACCCCCCCCCCCCCCCACCCCCCCCCCCCCCCACCCCCCCCCCCCCCCACCCCCCCCCCCCCCCACCCCCCCCCCCCCCCACCCCCCCCCCCCCCCACCCCCCCCCCCCCCCACCCCCCCCCCCCCCCACCCCCCCCCCCCCCCACCCCCCCCCCCCCCCACCCCCCCCCCCCCCCACCCCCCCCCCCCCCCACCCCCCCCCCCCCCCACCCCCCCCCCCCCCCACCCCCCCCCCCCCCCACCCCCCCCCCCCCCCACCCCCCCCCCCCCCCACCCCCCCCCCCCCCCACCCCCCCCCCCCCCCACCCCCCCCCCCCCCCACCCCCCCCCCCCCCCACCCCCCCCCCCCCCCACCCCCCCCCCCCCCCACCCCCCCCCCCCCCCACCCCCCCCCCCCCCCACCCCCCCCCCCCCCCACCCCCCCCCCCCCCCACCCCCCCCCCCCCCCACCCCCCCCCCCCCCCACCCCCCCCCCCCCCCACCCCCCCCCCCCCCCACCCCCCCCCCCCCCCACCCCCCCCCCCCCCCACCCCCCCCCCCCCCCACCCCCCCCCCCCCCCACCCCCCCCCCCCCCCACCCCCCCCCCCCCCCACCCCCCCCCCCCCCCACCCCCCCCCCCCCCCACCCCCCCCCCCCCCCACCCCCCCCCCCCCCCACCCCCCCCCCCCCCCACCCCCCCCCCCCCCCACCCCCCCCCCCCCCCACCCCCCCCCCCCCCCACCCCCCCCCCCCCCCACCCCCCCCCCCCCCCACCCCCCCCCCCCCCCACCCCCCCCCCCCCCCACCCCCCCCCCCCCCCACCCCCCCCCCCCCCCACCCCCCCCCCCCCCCACCCCCCCCCCCCCCCACCCCCCCCCCCCCCCACCCCCCCCCCCCCCCACCCCCCCCCCCCCCCACCCCCCCCCCCCCCCACCCCCCCCCCCCCCCACCCCCCCCCCCCCCCACCCCCCCCCCCCCCCACCCCCCCCCCCCCCCACCCCCCCCCCCCCCCACCCCCCCCCCCCCCCACCCCCCCCCCCCCCCACCCCCCCCCCCCCCCACCCCCCCCCCCCCCCACCCCCCCCCCCCCCCACCCCCCCCCCCCCCCACCCCCCCCCCCCCCCACCCCCCCCCCCCCCCACCCCCCCCCCCCCCCACCCCCCCCCCCCCCCACCCCCCCCCCCCCCCACCCCCCCCCCCCCCCACCCCCCCCCCCCCCCACCCCCCCCCCCCCCCACCCCCCCCCCCCCCCACCCCCCCCCCCCCCCACCCCCCCCCCCCCCCACCCCCCCCCCCCCCCACCCCCCCCCCCCCCCACCCCCCCCCCCCCCCACCCCCCCCCCCCCCCACCCCCCCCCCCCCCCACCCCCCCCCCCCCCCACCCCCCCCCCCCCCCACCCCCCCCCCCCCCCACCCCCCCCCCCCCCCACCCCCCCCCCCCCCCACCCCCCCCCCCCCCCACCCCCCCCCCCCCCCACCCCCCCCCCCCCCCACCCCCCCCCCCCCCCACCCCCCCCCCCCCCCACCCCCCCCCCCCCCCACCCCCCCCCCCCCCCACCCCCCCCCCCCCCCACCCCCCCCCCCCCCCACCCCCCCCCCCCCCCACCCCCCCCCCCCCCCACCCCCCCCCCCCCCCACCCCCCCCCCCCCCCACCCCCCCCCCCCCCCACCCCCCCCCCCCCCCACCCCCCCCCCCCCCCACCCCCCCCCCCCCCCACCCCCCCCCCCCCCCACCCCCCCCCCCCCCCACCCCCCCCCCCCCCCACCCCCCCCCCCCCCCACCCCCCCCCCCCCCCACCCCCCCCCCCCCCCACCCCCCCCCCCCCCCACCCCCCCCCCCCCCCACCCCCCCCCCCCCCCACCCCCCCCCCCCCCCACCCCCCCCCCCCCCCACCCCCCCCCCCCCCCACCCCCCCCCCCCCCCACCCCCCCCCCCCCCCACCCCCCCCCCCCCCCACCCCCCCCCCCCCCCACCCCCCCCCCCCCCCACCCCCCCCCCCCCCCACCCCCCCCCCCCCCCACCCCCCCCCCCCCCCACCCCCCCCCCCCCCCACCCCCCCCCCCCCCCACCCCCCCCCCCCCCCACCCCCCCCCCCCCCCACCCCCCCCCCCCCCCACCCCCCCCCCCCCCCACCCCCCCCCCCCCCCACCCCCCCCCCCCCCCACCCCCCCCCCCCCCCACCCCCCCCCCCCCCCACCCCCCCCCCCCCCCACCCCCCCCCCCCCCCACCCCCCCCCCCCCCCACCCCCCCCCCCCCCCACCCCCCCCCCCCCCCACCCCCCCCCCCCCCCACCCCCCCCCCCCCCCACCCCCCCCCCCCCCCACCCCCCCCCCCCCCCACCCCCCCCCCCCCCCACCCCCCCCCCCCCCCACCCCCCCCCCCCCCCACCCCCCCCCCCCCCCACCCCCCCCCCCCCCCACCCCCCCCCCCCCCCACCCCCCCCCCCCCCCACCCCCCCCCCCCCCCACCCCCCCCCCCCCCCACCCCCCCCCCCCCCCACCCCCCCCCCCCCCCACCCCCCCCCCCCCCCACCCCCCCCCCCCCCCACCCCCCCCCCCCCCCACCCCCCCCCCCCCCCACCCCCCCCCCCCCCCACCCCCCCCCCCCCCCACCCCCCCCCCCCCCCACCCCCCCCCCCCCCCACCCCCCCCCCCCCCCACCCCCCCCCCCCCCCACCCCCCCCCCCCCCCACCCCCCCCCCCCCCCACCCCCCCCCCCCCCCACCCCCCCCCCCCCCCACCCCCCCCCCCCCCCACCCCCCCCCCCCCCCACCCCCCCCCCCCCCCACCCCCCCCCCCCCCCACCCCCCCCCCCCCCCACCCCCCCCCCCCCCCACCCCCCCCCCCCCCCACCCCCCCCCCCCCCCACCCCCCCCCCCCCCCACCCCCCCCCCCCCCCACCCCCCCCCCCCCCCACCCCCCCCCCCCCCCACCCCCCCCCCCCCCCACCCCCCCCCCCCCCCACCCCCCCCCCCCCCCACCCCCCCCCCCCCCCACCCCCCCCCCCCCCCACCCCCCCCCCCCCCCACCCCCCCCCCCCCCCACCCCCCCCCCCCCCCACCCCCCCCCCCCCCCACCCCCCCCCCCCCCCACCCCCCCCCCCCCCCACCCCCCCCCCCCCCCACCCCCCCCCCCCCCCACCCCCCCCCCCCCCCACCCCCCCCCCCCCCCACCCCCCCCCCCCCCCACCCCCCCCCCCCCCCACCCCCCCCCCCCCCCACCCCCCCCCCCCCCCACCCCCCCCCCCCCCCACCCCCCCCCCCCCCCACCCCCCCCCCCCCCCACCCCCCCCCCCCCCCACCCCCCCCCCCCCCCACCCCCCCCCCCCCCCACCCCCCCCCCCCCCCACCCCCCCCCCCCCCCACCCCCCCCCCCCCCCACCCCCCCCCCCCCCCACCCCCCCCCCCCCCCACCCCCCCCCCCCCCCACCCCCCCCCCCCCCCACCCCCCCCCCCCCCCACCCCCCCCCCCCCCCACCCCCCCCCCCCCCCACCCCCCCCCCCCCCCACCCCCCCCCCCCCCCACCCCCCCCCCCCCCCACCCCCCCCCCCCCCCACCCCCCCCCCCCCCCACCCCCCCCCCCCCCCACCCCCCCCCCCCCCCACCCCCCCCCCCCCCCACCCCCCCCCCCCCCCACCCCCCCCCCCCCCCACCCCCCCCCCCCCCCACCCCCCCCCCCCCCCACCCCCCCCCCCCCCCACCCCCCCCCCCCCCCACCCCCCCCCCCCCCCACCCCCCCCCCCCCCCACCCCCCCCCCCCCCCACCCCCCCCCCCCCCCACCCCCCCCCCCCCCCACCCCCCCCCCCCCCCACCCCCCCCCCCCCCCACCCCCCCCCCCCCCCACCCCCCCCCCCCCCCACCCCCCCCCCCCCCCACCCCCCCCCCCCCCCACCCCCCCCCCCCCCCACCCCCCCCCCCCCCCACCCCCCCCCCCCCCCACCCCCCCCCCCCCCCACCCCCCCCCCCCCCCACCCCCCCCCCCCCCCACCCCCCCCCCCCCCCACCCCCCCCCCCCCCCACCCCCCCCCCCCCCCACCCCCCCCCCCCCCCACCCCCCCCCCCCCCCACCCCCCCCCCCCCCCACCCCCCCCCCCCCCCACCCCCCCCCCCCCCCACCCCCCCCCCCCCCCACCCCCCCCCCCCCCCACCCCCCCCCCCCCCCACCCCCCCCCCCCCCCACCCCCCCCCCCCCCCACCCCCCCCCCCCCCCACCCCCCCCCCCCCCCACCCCCCCCCCCCCCCACCCCCCCCCCCCCCCACCCCCCCCCCCCCCCACCCCCCCCCCCCCCCACCCCCCCCCCCCCCCACCCCCCCCCCCCCCCACCCCCCCCCCCCCCCACCCCCCCCCCCCCCCACCCCCCCCCCCCCCCACCCCCCCCCCCCCCCACCCCCCCCCCCCCCCACCCCCCCCCCCCCCCACCCCCCCCCCCCCCCACCCCCCCCCCCCCCCACCCCCCCCCCCCCCCACCCCCCCCCCCCCCCACCCCCCCCCCCCCCCACCCCCCCCCCCCCCCACCCCCCCCCCCCCCCACCCCCCCCCCCCCCCACCCCCCCCCCCCCCCACCCCCCCCCCCCCCCACCCCCCCCCCCCCCCACCCCCCCCCCCCCCCACCCCCCCCCCCCCCCACCCCCCCCCCCCCCCACCCCCCCCCCCCCCCACCCCCCCCCCCCCCCACCCCCCCCCCCCCCCACCCCCCCCCCCCCCCACCCCCCCCCCCCCCCACCCCCCCCCCCCCCCACCCCCCCCCCCCCCCACCCCCCCCCCCCCCCACCCCCCCCCCCCCCCACCCCCCCCCCCCCCCACCCCCCCCCCCCCCCACCCCCCCCCCCCCCCACCCCCCCCCCCCCCCACCCCCCCCCCCCCCCACCCCCCCCCCCCCCCACCCCCCCCCCCCCCCACCCCCCCCCCCCCCCACCCCCCCCCCCCCCCACCCCCCCCCCCCCCCACCCCCCCCCCCCCCCACCCCCCCCCCCCCCCACCCCCCCCCCCCCCCACCCCCCCCCCCCCCCACCCCCCCCCCCCCCCACCCCCCCCCCCCCCCACCCCCCCCCCCCCCCACCCCCCCCCCCCCCCACCCCCCCCCCCCCCCACCCCCCCCCCCCCCCACCCCCCCCCCCCCCCACCCCCCCCCCCCCCCACCCCCCCCCCCCCCCACCCCCCCCCCCCCCCACCCCCCCCCCCCCCCACCCCCCCCCCCCCCCACCCCCCCCCCCCCCCACCCCCCCCCCCCCCCACCCCCCCCCCCCCCCACCCCCCCCCCCCCCCACCCCCCCCCCCCCCCACCCCCCCCCCCCCCCACCCCCCCCCCCCCCCACCCCCCCCCCCCCCCACCCCCCCCCCCCCCCACCCCCCCCCCCCCCCACCCCCCCCCCCCCCCACCCCCCCCCCCCCCCACCCCCCCCCCCCCCCACCCCCCCCCCCCCCCACCCCCCCCCCCCCCCACCCCCCCCCCCCCCCACCCCCCCCCCCCCCCACCCCCCCCCCCCCCCACCCCCCCCCCCCCCCACCCCCCCCCCCCCCCACCCCCCCCCCCCCCCACCCCCCCCCCCCCCCACCCCCCCCCCCCCCCACCCCCCCCCCCCCCCACCCCCCCCCCCCCCCACCCCCCCCCCCCCCCACCCCCCCCCCCCCCCACCCCCCCCCCCCCCCACCCCCCCCCCCCCCCACCCCCCCCCCCCCCCACCCCCCCCCCCCCCCACCCCCCCCCCCCCCCACCCCCCCCCCCCCCCACCCCCCCCCCCCCCCACCCCCCCCCCCCCCCACCCCCCCCCCCCCCCACCCCCCCCCCCCCCCACCCCCCCCCCCCCCCACCCCCCCCCCCCCCCACCCCCCCCCCCCCCCACCCCCCCCCCCCCCCACCCCCCCCCCCCCCCACCCCCCCCCCCCCCCACCCCCCCCCCCCCCCACCCCCCCCCCCCCCCACCCCCCCCCCCCCCCACCCCCCCCCCCCCCCACCCCCCCCCCCCCCCACCCCCCCCCCCCCCCACCCCCCCCCCCCCCCACCCCCCCCCCCCCCCACCCCCCCCCCCCCCCACCCCCCCCCCCCCCCACCCCCCCCCCCCCCCACCCCCCCCCCCCCCCACCCCCCCCCCCCCCCACCCCCCCCCCCCCCCACCCCCCCCCCCCCCCACCCCCCCCCCCCCCCACCCCCCCCCCCCCCCACCCCCCCCCCCCCCCACCCCCCCCCCCCCCCACCCCCCCCCCCCCCCACCCCCCCCCCCCCCCACCCCCCCCCCCCCCCACCCCCCCCCCCCCCCACCCCCCCCCCCCCCCACCCCCCCCCCCCCCCACCCCCCCCCCCCCCCACCCCCCCCCCCCCCCACCCCCCCCCCCCCCCACCCCCCCCCCCCCCCACCCCCCCCCCCCCCCACCCCCCCCCCCCCCCACCCCCCCCCCCCCCCACCCCCCCCCCCCCCCACCCCCCCCCCCCCCCACCCCCCCCCCCCCCCACCCCCCCCCCCCCCCACCCCCCCCCCCCCCCACCCCCCCCCCCCCCCACCCCCCCCCCCCCCCACCCCCCCCCCCCCCCACCCCCCCCCCCCCCCACCCCCCCCCCCCCCCACCCCCCCCCCCCCCCACCCCCCCCCCCCCCCACCCCCCCCCCCCCCCACCCCCCCCCCCCCCCACCCCCCCCCCCCCCCACCCCCCCCCCCCCCCACCCCCCCCCCCCCCCACCCCCCCCCCCCCCCACCCCCCCCCCCCCCCACCCCCCCCCCCCCCCACCCCCCCCCCCCCCCACCCCCCCCCCCCCCCACCCCCCCCCCCCCCCACCCCCCCCCCCCCCCACCCCCCCCCCCCCCCACCCCCCCCCCCCCCCACCCCCCCCCCCCCCCACCCCCCCCCCCCCCCACCCCCCCCCCCCCCCACCCCCCCCCCCCCCCACCCCCCCCCCCCCCCACCCCCCCCCCCCCCCACCCCCCCCCCCCCCCACCCCCCCCCCCCCCCACCCCCCCCCCCCCCCACCCCCCCCCCCCCCCACCCCCCCCCCCCCCCACCCCCCCCCCCCCCCACCCCCCCCCCCCCCCACCCCCCCCCCCCCCCACCCCCCCCCCCCCCCACCCCCCCCCCCCCCCACCCCCCCCCCCCCCCACCCCCCCCCCCCCCCACCCCCCCCCCCCCCCACCCCCCCCCCCCCCCACCCCCCCCCCCCCCCACCCCCCCCCCCCCCCACCCCCCCCCCCCCCCACCCCCCCCCCCCCCCACCCCCCCCCCCCCCCACCCCCCCCCCCCCCCACCCCCCCCCCCCCCCACCCCCCCCCCCCCCCACCCCCCCCCCCCCCCACCCCCCCCCCCCCCCACCCCCCCCCCCCCCCACCCCCCCCCCCCCCCACCCCCCCCCCCCCCCACCCCCCCCCCCCCCCACCCCCCCCCCCCCCCACCCCCCCCCCCCCCCACCCCCCCCCCCCCCCACCCCCCCCCCCCCCCACCCCCCCCCCCCCCCACCCCCCCCCCCCCCCACCCCCCCCCCCCCCCACCCCCCCCCCCCCCCACCCCCCCCCCCCCCCACCCCCCCCCCCCCCCACCCCCCCCCCCCCCCACCCCCCCCCCCCCCCACCCCCCCCCCCCCCCACCCCCCCCCCCCCCCACCCCCCCCCCCCCCCACCCCCCCCCCCCCCCACCCCCCCCCCCCCCCACCCCCCCCCCCCCCCACCCAAGTGACTCCGGCCGTGAAAGCCTTCGACAATGCGTTGTTTTGAATTGTTTATTACAAATTATGTCTACATACAAATCCAGGTCAGTGTGCCAATTTTGGCTCTTTGAGTTGTTCGGTTTTATTGCATTGTGCTTGGCACACTGTTTTCTATCTTGAGAGCTCTAGAGATGCCAGTTGAGACACCTCGTCTTAGGAAGTCCAGCTTTTTAGGGCCCTCTCATTTGACAGAGCCGCGTGGCGTAGCGGTTAAGTGCTTGCACTGCCACTCACATGGTCAGGAGTTCGAGCCCCCTGTGGGTCAGATATCCTGGCAGCTGGCTCATGGTCAACTCAGCCGTCCATCCATTCTTTGGTCGGTAAATGAGTACCAAGCACATAGCTAGGGGGTAAAGAATAGCCGGGGAAAGCAATGGCAAACTACCCCACAAAAACGGCTTGCCTATGAAATCACTGCTTGCAGTGGTACCCCAGGGTCGGACACGACTGAAGGGGAAACTTTACCTTTACATTTGACAGAGACATTCAAAAAAAGCCAAATTCCTCATCTTACCTGTACATTACGGTGTTCCTTCTGATATGGCTTGAAGCCCGCTTCCTCCGGGGCACTGGGCAGACTCCATTTTGGCAGCATGTTGGTCACCTGCAGGGTTCATGAACAGAATTGCCAGCTGAAACAACTTCTTCGTCAGCAAGCAAAAATATCAGCATTAATCTTCTCATTGAGCAGCAGTGGCGTAGGAGGTTAAGAGCTCGTGTATCTAATCTGAACCGGGTTTGATTCCCAGCTCTGCCGCCTGAGCTGTGGAGGCTTATCTGGGGAATTCAGATTAGCCTGGGCACTCCCACACACGCCAGCTGGGTGACCTTGGGCTAGTCACAGCTTCTCGGAGCTCTCTCAGCCCCACCCACCTCACAGGGTGTTTGTTGTGAGGGGGGAAGGGCAAGGAGATTGTCAGCCCCTTTGAGTCTCCTGCAGGAGAGAAAGGGGGATATAAATCCAAACTCTTCTTCTTCTTCTTCTCATTAGGAACCTTGATAGACCTTCAATTGTCAAGTTCATCTCAGGCAGCTGCAGAGCATATCAGGATAGCAGAAAACCGATACCGGCAAGAAGGTGGTTTGGCGGCACTCAGGGGCACTCCTGCAGCGGGGGTGCTGGCAGCAGACAGTGTTTGGTTGTGAGGAAGGCCACGACCACTTCTTCTTAACAGATGGTAGAAAATAAGGGCTTTTCTGGAGGGTGGAACCTCTGCCCAAACCCCAAGAAAGCAGTAGCCCCTACACCCGTGGTGGCGAACCTTTGGCACTCCAGATGTTATGGACTACAATGCCCACCAATTGGCCATGCTGGCAGGGGCTGATGGGAATTGTAGTCCATAACATCTGGAGTGCCAAAGGTTCGCCACCACTGCCCTACACTTACAAAGTATCCCAAATCCGACAAGAAATGCAGAATCCTTACCTTTCCTATAGGCTGCCCCTTCTTCATCACCTCGTGACCCACTGAAAAGAAAATCACACGATTTGCTCATCGGCCCGGTTCATTCAGAGGCCCGCATTTAAAACTTATTCTGAGCAAGGTGAAAAGACATCTGTCAATTTGAACTATTATCGCTTCGCATACAGCGACACGCACAAATCTAGACTGTGAAAAGGAAAACTAGTCATGAATTCTTTTAAAAGCACCTGAAAATTAAAAGAAAAATTCTCTTTCAATTTATACAATAAAGTCCCCCTCCACCTCTAACAGCTGGAGGGACAGAGCCCAGACCACAGCTGGCTTCAAGCTGAGCATATCCTTCAACGCTTCCTGTCCCTAGACTGAGTTTCCCACATGTGTCTGCCTAGTCTCATGTCACAGAAAGGAGGGAAGCGAGTTCCTCCTTTAACTCTTTCCCTTCCAAGTAAAAAGAAAGGTGACGTACTCTTGCTGGACTCCTCAAAGGCACTTTTTATCAGCTGCAAAATGTCCACACTGTCGCCAATCCGTGCGTAGTAAGAACAGTCGTGACCGAGGGCATCAACCAACGTGATATTGGCACCGCTCCTGAGCAACACTTCCACAGCATCCTTGCAGCCGTATTCGCAGCCTAACATCAGAGCAGTCCTGGAGGGAGAAAGTCCAAAGACCCATCAGCTGCGATCAGCTTCACGTGAGTTTTAAAGAAAAAACCACTCGACTGGAGGGAGCTTTCAGCCCGCTCCACAAAAAACAGGCGCGTTACCGGTTCTGCTTGTCTCTCGCATTTACATCAGCACCTCTGTCAAGTAGGAGCTGACATATTACTGGACGGCACATCTGAGTGGCCAGCACCAGCGGTGTCCTTCCATCCTAGAGGGAAGGAGAGGAACACATGAAGGAAAGCGAGCAAGGGATGCGGCCCGAGGAGGAGGAGGAGGGCTCTGCGGCAGCACGGACAAGACTTACGGAGTCCCTGGCATTCACAGCGGCTCCATGATCACACAGAAGCTGGATGCTGGAAGGACAGTCGGACATGGCTGAAGGAAACAGAGGGACACCGTCAGCCAAGGGGACCTTTCACTACTGTCAGGCTATTTGCTGAAGGCCAAGTCCCAACAATCGCACTGCTGTGCCAATGAGAGAATCTGCTCTCTTCAAGACAGCGTCACTTCGCGGTCCCCTGGGGATCTGTTCTAGCAACACTTTGCTTGCTCTGGTGAAAGAGGTTTTCCAGCAACGGCCTCCTTGTGCCAGAGGAGAGGGGCAACATCCAGAGCAGATTGAAGGGATCCTGGCCATTATTAACTATTGCTGAATAGGCAGCGCTTTAGTGAGAAACAGCCCAGCCGTTTTGCCACAATCCCACTTAGCAGATGACAACAAGCATCTTCATATCAGCCTTGTAAAGAAGTCTGAAGGAACGGCTACCCCACACAAGCTGTGAACAGCTCGTCTTACACCCAATTACCCTGCCCCCACCCCCCCACCCATATGTGCTCAGCATCCAGCACATTCATGACCTGAAACAAGAGAAGCGTTGCCCTTCCTGTCCAAATATCAGACTGGGATTCTTGCTTGCCGCAGGCGGCCGGACAAGCGGCTACTTACATGGCTGGCTAAATGCAGGTGGGCTTTCTCAGGGCACTGAGGGCAAAAAGGCTCAACAGCGAGGTATCCTTACCTGCATCGTGCAGAGCAGTTCGGCCCTGCAGGTCCGTGTTTTCTGTTGGGCAGTTGTACTGTCAAAACATCCAGTTGCATTTTATCATTACAAGGGTCGTCTCCAACAATCCCAGCATTTTGACTCAGTTGCACAAATACTTCACGAGGCATTTAAATACAGTTTTGTCCCCAGTATGTTAAAGGCGGTTTTCAGCTATACAACTCACGCCAGGCCCAGAGACACTGGCGTGGCCCCTTTCGGATGCCAGACCACGGCCTGGCTACGTACATCTCCTTTGGGTTTTATCTCGTTTGGCAAATTTTAGGGCTTGGGTTTTACTAGACCACAGTCCAGGATGAGCTGCCACTTAGCGTCAGCATAATGCAGTGGCTGGAGTATCGGTCGATTTAGGATGTGACGCAACGAGGTCCCAGGCCGCTCTCGTTAGGGTGACCTCGGGCTAGTCACCCTCTTTCAGTTTAACCCCTCTAACAGGGCATCGGGGTGTGGGGCGTGGGGGGTAAAACACAGGAGAGGAGAATGACACAAGCTGCTCTGAGAAGGGCAGGGTGCAAATGAAGGAAGCAAATAAATAAATAGTGAAGGCTTAAAATTTCTAATCCAATCTACGGAGCAGCAGTGGCGTAGGAGGTACAGAAGCTCATGTATCTAATCTGAAGGAACCGGGTTTGATTCCCAGCTCTGCCGCCTGAGCTGTGGAGGCTTATCTGGGGAATTCAGATTAGCCTGTACACCCACACATGCCAGCTGGGTGACCTTGGGCTAGTCACAGCTTCTGGGGAATTCAGATTAGCCTGTACACTCCCACACATGCCAGCTGGGTGACCTTGGGCTAGTCACAGCTTCTGGGGAATTCAGATTAGCCTGTACACTCCCACACGCGCCAGCTGGGTGACCTTGGGCTAGTCACAGCTTCTGGGGAATTCAGATTAGCCTGTACACTCCCACACATGCCAGCTGGGTGACCTTGGGCTAGTCACAGCTTCTGGGGAATTCAGATTAGCCTGTACACTCCCACACATGCCAGCTGGGTGACCTTGGGCTAGTCACAGCTCTACAGAGCTCTCTCAGCCCCACCTACCTCACAGGGTGTTTGTTGTGAGGGGGGAAGGGCAAGGAGATTGTCAGCCCCTTTCGAGTCTCCTGCAGGAGAGAAAGGGGGGATATAAATCCAAACTCTTCTTCTTCTTTCTGCTCTTTGGCCATATTACAACTGTTTTATGCACTGCTTTACTTTGTCTGATGCTTTACACATTTGACCACCAGCGTGCCAGAAGCAAGAATCTTCCTGAGCATTATTCTTACGCATGTCATTGGAACTAAACAAATTGCCAAGTGTTTAGTACCTGCAACAGCTTTTGCAGACAGAGAGCATGGCCATATTTCGCAGCCAAGTGCAGAGCATTCCTTCCTAGAGAGGAGAACGTGACAACAAAAATTGGCGCCATAAAGCAACTTGCCACAAAAGTTCAACAAATAAATACCAGAGACTTAAACCAAACAACTGTATACCAGTGGCTCGGTAAGCAATGCCTGTACCTCTTAGCACATAAAGGTTTACAGAAAAGGCTGCTTTGAACGGTTAACCAAAGCAGAAAATTGTTTGGACCCTTTTACCACCTCCTTTGTTCCCAAGCGCTGCAACTCTCCAACCCACCCCACCCCCACCCCCGCCTTCAAGCCACGACTGAGAATGCAGCAGGGTCACAAACCCAGAAATAAAACTGAAAAGCAGACTCAGAAGCTTTTAGAAGCTTATGTAGGGTTAGGACTGTTTACATTGACAGAGCGTGCTTGAGAAACACATGACCCTACACCCACCCACCCACCCCCGGCCCCCAAATCTCCTCCAAGCTCATTCAGGAACAACAGCAAAATCATCTCTGCAGTTTCAACGGATCACCGTACCTGCAGCATCAGCTGCTACAAGGTCAACTCCATGGACAAGGATGGTGTTCAGACAGTCAAGATTTCCTTTTGAGGCGACGACGTGGAATCTAAACAAGAAAAGGCGGAAAAGTGACTGTTGGGGACCGTAGTCACAGTGAATGGAGGGAAACATGAAGAGCTCAAAAAGGCAGAACAAGTAAGTGGAATGCAGGTCAACCCCGATTACACATCTACAGAGTCAGCAAGCTTCTTCAATCATCAGTGATGTAAATCTCAGTCATCTTGACAACAGCATGACAAGGCAGGCCAGAGTACAGCTATGAGCCAGAAAAGCCCTGGTAGCCTCCTCACACCCAAACAGAGAAGCTCATCTGCTGGGGTTTGGATCCAGGAAGCAGCTTGGTATCCTTCACGGCTCAGTCAACGCAACAGCCGCCAATTTCTACGATCTATGATCCAAATCGGCGAGAAACGCTCTGGCTGCTTTCCCGACTGAAACGGGAGGCGAATCCTGCTACGTGAGCGAGGACTCTCTCAACGGAACCACTCACCACAAACCGTTCACTGGGTTTGCAGCAGTGAAGATGCCTCGTGGAAGAGCCCTATTATTAGGATCTCTCAACACTTATAATTTGAGGCCAAGCACAGCTCTGTGTAGTAACTTAAGCCTACTATTCAAGGATTCGGATATTCAGAACATTTTGAAATTACTCCAGAATCTCCCCTCCTCTTTATCAATCGGGAGGGCGGGTACGGGAACAAAGGAACACCTGAAAGAGGAGCAGGTAATGTGAACCACCTGGGAAAGACCAGGCCCCTTTCTTCTGGCCTCCCAACAACCCTCTCAAGAAAATCAGTCTCACGTGCATCAGTTTTCGGATGAAGCAGGGCAAAGACAACCCAAGCCCTGGCTGTGGAGTCAGCTTATTGCTAGGCAAACTGAAAACGTCATCTGTTCATGCTGGCATATGCAAAAAATGTCAGGAAACACCCAGCTTTCCTGTAAGGAATGTTTTTAGACAATAGAGTGTTTCACATTAGACAATAGAGTATGTCACGTGGCCTAGCCAGAGCAGACCCTCTGGTTCGCCAGGGCTCCTTTTAAACACCAGTGGATTTTTTTTTCCAAAATGAAACCATTCTAGGATGAATGTGCGCCAGATTTATTCCCTTTGGCCAATTATGCACAACATGCTTGCTGCATAATGGGGCGAATGTCCATCACAGCAAGATTTCTCGTGTGGACTTATTTCCTAGAGCTCCGCTTTCCCTTTCCATTCTCTCCGAGGCAAGCAAGACCACTTTTAGCATGGCTTTTAATTGGCTTCACCACCAGAGTGGGGGAAATTTGCCAGAGATAACATCTTTATCCCGGAGATCTTTCCTCCACTCACAGCCAGGTTTCCCTCTCCCACCCACACTTCCCCCTCACTTCCCCCCCTTCCATGTTGCCGGCTCCTTCAAATTAAAGAACTGAGGAACACTCACACAGGCTTAGCCAGAACACACCGACCTCTGCATTTTATGTTGATAGATTGCTATTTCGACATAATAAGAACAGAAAGTGCTTGGAAATAGCAAACCTCTCTGTTTTCTGGTGGTGGCAGTAGCAGCAACAGTAGGATGAAGGGTGGGGGGAGAATATCGGCTCTAGCAGGACTCTGTATGTCCCCTCCTTTGACATCATGTGGTCCAGGGAATTACTTTGCTCTTTCATTTGAGAAGGGGATTATTTTTGGAACAGTAATATGGATAAAAGTGAAGTTTACAGGAAAAGCCAGCAATTTTGACTACCAGGCTTAGTGAGATCTGTGCCTGTATGAATAAGAATAAGTGCCTTTAAGATCTGTGCCTTTAAGAATCTCTTGATGGGCAGTTAAGAGAACCAGACCTTGAGAGTTTGCTACAGAAAAACTGTGGGCACAGGAAGGAGTGCTTCCTTGCGTGTAAACGGAAAAACACAAGGAGACCCCTCTGCAAACCCACTGTACACTGAAGAGCCCCAAGGTGAGTGTTCTATGCGTAATGGGCCTCAGTCTTGTTACTTACTGGGAAAATAGAAAAGGAATGAAAACATGGGGCATTAATGTTACAGTTATATCCACAAATGGATGATTAAGGTAGAAGAAAGCTGGAACGGCACGAACTGAAAATAAATTGTGTTCACTTAAAAATATATTTTTTTAATTCAGTAGAAAAATAAAACAAATGTTCCCTTTTCTCAAATTCAAAAGAAGAATTTCTTTGTATGGTACTACTTGAAGAGCAGCTACATTGCTGAAGCACATGATGCCCGATATTCTGATGATCCATAATAAAATCAAGGCAATTTGTCCATCGATATGAAACACTCTCAAGAAGCGATATCCTCTTTGTGGCTCCGTTCCAGGTGAGAGGACGAGGCTGCTGTCTGGCAGGGCTAATGGTGAGCAGGTGGTTTGCACCTTGGAAGAAATGCAGGGACAGGGACTGGAAAGTGAGCTGTGTGAGCTTCCCCGAGCTGCGGGGCCAGGAATGTGTGAAAAAGGGCCCATCCTCTCCAACAACCCCTTACCCTTCTTCCCTGCCCCTGTGCTGGCAGCTGTGCTGCGGAGAGAAAGTTGTTGCAAGGAACGGTTGTGAGGAAACTTGGCCGCAGAGAAGAAAGAATGACTCTCGCCTCGCCGCCACCACAAAGCCACCGAGGGAAAGAACAAGCAGGCTGGGAGTGGGGAGCCCCCCACTTCCAATCACCACAGACAGAGCTCCTACAGGCATTTTGACTCCTGGGGGTGAACTGCTGTGCCTCGTGCTGGGCAGAGAAGGCAGAGACAGAAGCCCTTTCCCTCACTCCAAACCCATCAAGTCCGCCTAAGCTCTGGGAGAGACCACCCTGCACGCTCAGAGGGAAAGATGAGCAATTGTCAAAATCTTAAAGCACAGCATCAGAGCTAGATATTAGATACAGGCGTCCGCAACCTGCGGCTCTCCAGATGTTCGTGGACAACAAATCCCATCAGCCCCTTCGACAGGGGCTGATGGGAATTGTAGTCCATGAACATCTGGAGAGCCGCAGGTTGCAGACCCCAATTAGAACAACTGAGAAGATGGGATTTTGCTGTGTCTCTCCCAAAAAAAGGTTCCAGTAATTGAGTCAATTTCCTTCATTAAAAAAAAAAAAAAACCCCACAAGGAAGTTCTAGGACCATGGTGGCAAACCTTTGGCACTCCAGATGTTATGGACTACAATTCCCATAAGCCCCTGCCAGCATGGCCATGCTGGCAGGGGCTGATGGGAATTGTAGTCCATAAATTCTGGAGTGCCTAAGGTTCGCCGCCACGGTTCTAGGATGAAAGGCATCCCCGGAAGTGGTATGTTAAGGCGCCCCCACTGAGTTGCGCATCATGTGAGCAGTGAACTCAGTCAGAAACACAGAAAAACAGACAGTGGAGATCCCAAAACATCCATCATCTTGCCAGCACAGGCAGAGCTATATACCTGGTACCAGGCAGGCCCACTGCTGTTGGGGGAGGGGGGTGGGGATTCAAAAGAGCTGGACTAGACCTTCCCCCCGCCCCATCGCACAAGAAAGGAATTCTTCCCTTCGACAGAAGCCTCAGCAGTTTTGGACTCACGCTGATCTCCCTTCCACATCCAGTTTGGCGGGGTTCGCCCCCTTCTTCGAAAGGACAGAGGCAATCTTCTCCACATCGCCCCGTTCCGCTGCCTTCATTAACCGGTCATCGTACTTATTCCAGTCTGCAGTCAGCTATGTGAAAAAACACAGAGCAGGTGTGTTTAGTGCTCAGCAGAGGACATCCAAAAGAAACATGCCAAGTCGCATTCCACACGGTGCTACGGCTCAAAGGAAGGAAAAGAATCCCACCTACATCTGCCATGCGGCTGGAAGGGAGCCCCAAATTGCTGGAAGAGCCGTCATAGAAGGTGAAAGGTTCTAGCAATGCAAGTGTAAAAAAGTGTTACCCGTCATTCGGTTCTATTGCCTGCTCAATAAGGAAAGCAAACACACACACACACACACACACCAAAAAGTGGATGAATCATGAAGAGTCTGTACGATGAAAGGAAAACAGTATAGTTTTGCGTCCCTCTTTGAATGTGTTTAAAAATATAAGATGACGCTCTCTCACACAAGGCGAGGCCAGAGAGAACCCCAGTGCTAACTCAACGGGTGAACGTGCCAGTCCAATCAAAAGATCTTTCCCAGAGTACCTTTATGTGAGCTGCCTTTTGAGGCAGCACTTTCTATAGTTCCCCCCAGCTTCTTTTTCTATAGTTCCCCCAACTTTCTTCTTTTTCGACAAGAAAAGCTGGTTTCAAGCAGGATTTCCAAGCAATTTGTCTTCAAGACCCTAGAGGTTTCCTCCTTCTGCCCAGCCCTTCTTTGCAGAATGCATTTAAATCAGACATCTTTTTTCCCCCACAGATGGTGCTTCACCTTTGAACAACACAGAATTTGCTGGCTTTGAAGCTCCTGGAAGGAGTTCCCCCAGGTGGCACGACGCATATTTCAATATGAAGAGAGGCAGGAGCTGCCTGGCACAGTGCGATCGATTTAGCCCACACCAGTGTGGAGATTAAACACTGCCTAAAATCAGTGGGATCTTTGTTCCCCCAAATATGGAAAAGCATAGTGACTATAGAGCAGGAGTGGCCAACTTATGGCACTCCAGATATTCATGGACTACAATTGGCCATGCTGGCAGGGGCGTATGGGAATTGTAGTCCATGAACATCTGGAGAGCCTTAGGTTGCTAAATTGGATGGAAAAAATCTAAACTGGCTCCAAGCCAGTGAAAGACCTGCTCTCCCTGCGTAGGCAGGAAAAATACTGGGGGGAAAAGATGGAGGCCAACACCTCAACAGGAAGTGGAAAAAATCAACATCCTGCCTCCCTGGAGAAGAGCTGGAAATCACCCATCCAAGATGCCCTAGGTCGCCTCCAGGAGAACAACCTGGTTCAAATCCCTGCTCTGCCGCAAAAACCTGCAGGGTGATCTTGAGCCTGGCACAATCTCTCCGCCTAACCTCCCTCGCAAGGTAGTTTTTGTGGTGAGGTTAAGGTTGAAGAGGGGAGAACGAGGTAGGATTTTGACTATCCAAAAGGAAGAAAAGCAGGATATACTTAAAATAATAAAGTGAGCTGCTTTTCTCTGGACACAGGCTCCCAAAAACCGACACCTATGACAGCGTCCTGGCAGATGCACCAGGAACACTGCTAGGAAAGAGAACAGGAAGAGGCTCAGAGAGATGAAGGAACTCCCTTTCCTGCATCCCATCATGCCGCAAGTCAGCACCTTCAACAAAAGCACCTTCAACAAAAGTTTGGATCTGTCTCTTCTGTAGTTGGCCAGGCTCACTAGACAGAGGAAGCAGCCACAGAGACAGTGGCTGGACCACGGGGCCAAACCTGGTGGGCCACTGCAAGTAGCAGAGAGCTGGACTAGATGGACTCTGGTCTGATCCAGCTGGCTCGTTCTTATGTTCTTATACCAGCCATCTTCTCCCTTGAATAATCAGGGAGTATCTTAAAAACAGCTGGGGAGCTGCAGCTTCCTGAGCATCCCCACCCCTTCAGCTACCTCGATCTGCTGCAAAAACAGATCGCGCCTTAAGTGTGCTCAAAAGATGGTCTCACGATGCAAACTGTTTGGCCCCTTGGCAAAGAAGAGAGGGCTGCACGGTTCACAGAGGACTGTTCACAGAGAAGCAAAAAAAATGCACCTTTGTGATTTTTGAAAAATCCCAGTGGGGCCTTTGCCTGCTCGTAGCCATTCAGGAGCCACAGAAAACTGCCAGCAGCTGGAAGCAATTCAAAGATAAGGCAGGGGAGAGAGCGGGAGGAAGCCGGCCCACTTGATCTCCTTCGTAGTTTAACTTTTTCTTTGGAGGAAGGCGCAGTGGTGGCGAACCTTTGGCATTCCAGAAGTTATGGACTACAATTCCCATCAGCCCCTGCCAGCATGGCCAATTGGCCATGCTGGCAGGGGCTGATGGGAACTGTAGTCCATAACATCTGGAGTGCCAAAGGTTCACCACCACGGCACTATAGCATCAAAGGATGTAGCCCTAATGACTCAATTCTCCTGGTTTGCCAATGAAAGATTTTATAAGCGTTGCTTTGAAGCCAGAAGATCTGGCCTGGATTCGTTTGGAGAAGGATAGGTGTTTCTGACGATTCTAACTGCGCGCACACACGCGCACACGTTCAGCTCTCATTCTTTAACAGAGCCCTCCAGCTCCTAATATCCTGGATATGCATGAGTATGTGTAGGTATGCGTGGTATGCGTGAGCGAGTCTGCGTATGCGTGAGCGAGACAGAGAGGGAAATCAGGGTCTGAGAGCGCAGGCCCCACCCCAAACTCCCTTCCGCCCTCACCTACACACAAAACAAGGCAGACAAGGCAACACAGCCCCTTGGTGTATTGTGCTGCTCTGAGTGTGAGGGTGTCGCTCACATACTCCACGCACTGCCTGGCCAAAGCCCAAAGGTAATGTTCACAGCTGACATGTTAATGGTACCAGGGGGTCAGATCGCTGAGGTTTGCGGCGGGGAGAGAGCAAGACTCATCAGTCGCTCAAAATCAGTTTCCTCTTGCTATTTCCTTGACAAACAGTTGTTTATGCCTCGATCCCCAGAAAGAAGAGGATCTCTCATCCAGTCAGGAGGCTTTGAAAATATATAGAAATATTGCTTTTAACCCAAGAAGAAGAAAAATACAAACAGGAATAAGTATTCCAGGAAGCTTGGAGTGTTCACTGGGCTCACGTGCCGTCTCAAAGGGAACGGGAAGAGGACTTGCACGGTCAAGCCCTGAAGAGCTTATAGCAGGGCTGTCCAACTCTGTTCATGGACTACAATTCCCATCAGCCCCTGCCTTTGGCACTCCAGATGTTCGTGGACTACAATTCCCACCAGCCCCTGCCTTTGGCACTCCAGATATTCATGGACTACAATTCCCACCAGGCCCTGCCTTTGGCACTTTGGACGTTCATGGACTACAATTCCCATCCGCCCCTGCCTTTGGCACTCCAGATGTTCATGGACTACAATTCCTATCGGCCCCTGCCTTTGGCACTCCAGATGTTCATGGACTACAATTCCCATCGGCCCCTGCCTTTGGCACTCCAGATGTTCATGGACTACAATTCCCATCAGCCCCTGCCTTTGGCACTCCAGATGTTATGGACTACAATTCCCATCGGCCTCTGCCGTTGGCACTCCATATGTTCATGGACTACAATTCCCATCAGCCCCTGCCTTTTGGCACTCCAGATGTTATGGACTACAATTCCATGAACATCTGGGGCGCCAGAGTTGGACGCCCCCGGCTTACAGGATCTCAAAGGGATCTGGATTGGGGGAGGATCTCCTTCTGGGAATTCCTCAAGGGCCACAATTTGTTCCTTCCGCCCTTTCATCTTACAGGACAATTACAGCATCATGCAAAAATACTACACAGTCGATGTTCTCAGTAATGCGCGTAATAACAGGAAGCTGGTCTGCCTCCCCTCTGCCTCCTCGGCTTCAGAAAGGAGAATGCGTCGGCCCCAAAGCAGGGCTCTGCCGCACACACAGTGGGAAGGTCTGCGTGTTCAGCAGCAAATATGCAGCATGTTGACTCTGTAGGGCCAGGCCTTCCCTCACCCCGCAGCCCTCCCAGGTTCCAGCCTTCATCGCTCCTTTTCTGCAAAGCTCACCATTTGCCGACGAAAAAGAAACACAGATGTGAACGGGGCTGTTTTGACAGCCACGAGAAGTCAAACATTCCACCTTTCAGGGACGAGCCAGCTGTGAAGGGCTTGGGAGTCTCACATCTTTCTCATGACACGAAGACAGGCCACGGAGGCATCTGCAGGGCGGGGTGTGTGTGTGTGTGCGTGCGTGCCTGTGGGCTGTGCTTGAATCTTCCCCACCTGCTGATTTTCCACTGGGAAAAGGTCCTCCGGGTCACTGAAGACATTTCCTCCCCCTGACGTGCTCCAAAGACAGGACTGTGCCCAGATTTCGAGGGCATTCACTCAAGAATCCACTTTCAGATGCAAGAAAGCTGAACACACACCCCTTAGGTCAGTGATGGCGAACCTTTTCGAGACCGAGTGCCCAAACTGAAACCCAAAACCCACTTATTTATCGCAAAGTGCCAACACGGCAATTTAACCTGAATACTGAGGTTTTAGTTTAGAAAAAACGGTTGACTCCGAGGTGTGCGTTACTCAGGAGTAAGCTTGGTGGTAGTCAGTAATTTTGCTTTGAAGCAACCATGCAACTCTTCCAAAGGGTGAATCACAACCCTAGGAGGGTTTACTCAGAAGCCAGCAATCAAGCTTACTCCCAGGTAAAGGATCGTGCTTTAGTTCTTCACATGAAAATCAGTGGGGCTTAACAGGGTTACCTACACTACTTCCCCAAAACTAGGTCTTAGGTTTAATGCTAATAATTGAGTCCAGTGGCTCAGGCCAGCCTAGATGTGTGGGTGTGGGGGGGACGACTCTGTTTACGCATGCCCACAGAGAGGGCTCTCAGTGCCACCTCTGGCACCGGTGCCATAGGTTCGCCACCACTGCCTTAGGTCCACGGCTGCCCCATTCCCCCCACGCTCCCATTACCTCGGGACTGGGAGCCTCGCATCTGTCAAAAATGTTCAGCTTCTCCCAAGACTTAGTTTTAAAGTGTCTTTCCAAGATGGTCACGTTGTTCACACAAGTACATTTTTTTACAAAAACAAGGACTTTGTGCTGTTTTAACTGCTATTTCCATCTTCACTGTTGACTATTCATTTACTTTAGTCATTATTCCGCCTTCCTCCCCAGTGCGGACCCAAAGCTTCCTCACCATTCTCCTCTCATCCCTTTTACGTGAAGACACCACAACCCTGTGAAGTAGGTTAGGCTGACAGTGTGTGACTGGCCCACCGACACCCAGCAAGCATCCAGATTCTAACCACTATACATGCCAACTCTCACACCTCCGCAACTTCACACTGGCAACAACTACCCCGGAATTCACTGTCCGTGTGGCATGACAAAGGTGTAATACCTGTAACAGACCCCAAACCACCCCACTTCTGATGTTATACAGACTGAAAGATATTATCTGAAAGATATACTGGAGCACCTTCCTTATGAGGAGAGGCTGCAGCGTTTGGGACTCTTTAGTTTGGAGAGGAGACGTCTGAGGGGGGATAGGATTGAAGTCTATAAAATAATGCATGGGGTAGAAAACGTTGACAGAGAGAAATTTTTCTCTCTTTCTCACAATACTAGAACCAGGGGGCATCCATTGAAAATGCTGGGGGGAAGAATTAGGACTAATAAAGGGAAACACTTCTTCACGCAACACATGATTGGTGTTTGGAATATACTGCCACAGGAGGTGGTGATGGCCACTAACCTGGATAGCTTTAAAAAGGGCTTGGACAGATTTATGGAGGAGAAGTCGATCTATGGCTACCAATCTTGATCCTCCTTGATCTCAGATTGCAAATGCCTTAGCAGACCAGGTGCTCAGGAGCAGCAGCAGCAGAAGGCCATTGCTTTCACCTCCTGCAGGTGAGCTCCCAAAGGCACCTGGTGGGCCACTGCGAATAGCAGAGAGCTGGACTAGATGGACTCTGGTCTGATCCAGCTGGCTCTTATGTTCTTATCATCCAGCCCTCCCGAATGTTCTTCAAATTCTTAATCCCCACAGGATGAAAGTTTTCTTTAGTGAAAAAATCTCATATCTCCCAAGCGCTCCTGAGAACCAGGAGTTCACATTTTAGCAACCTCTATCAGTTACACAGATACACATCACAATCATAACAATAAACTCCTTCCAAAATTAAATCCCAGGAGGCTTCACACAATGGGAGGCCCAAGATTACATGAAAGGCTTCTGAAAAATAAATAGTTCTGCAAATACTTAGCAAATCTGGAAGGACCATCATCTGTACAGGATAAAGCAGCTGTGGATAACAACTACCCTTCAAACCAATCATGACAACAATTCCGTGATATGCAGCCATTGTGATTCAGACCACCAAGGAGGGACAATAAATTCTAGGGCAAAAGTTAAGGTGGTCCAGCCACCTTAGCACTGAGGTTAGTTGCCAGCTATGCAATACCTACTGTGTTTTTCAGGGCACAGGAAAACCAGCGACTCATCCTAGGGCTCCCAAGTCACTGCTGCTAGAACAAACAAGGCACCGGACATTCAGGTACAGAGCAGGAAGCCGCCAGCAGGAGTCCGAGCAGGCCCCTGGTTGCAGGCTAGAACCTCCCCACCCGCCTGCATTCAACCAGGGCCATCCTCTTAGCTTGGATCCCCCCCAGCCTTGTTCTCGCCATCTTCGGGGTCTTCTTCAGACTTCATTGCTCCCGAGAAGGCCGGAGACTTCTGCAAAGGGCGCCCGTCGCGGTCCGTGTGCCGCCGCGCCCGCTGCTCCGGCTGCCCCCGCCTGGCACCCTACAACAACATGGCTTTTGTTTCCACGGCTTCTGCCCGGAGGACTGACGGCTGCCACCGAGACTCAGACACAGTAAATAGTGCCCGGCTCCAAAATATCCTGTAAACAATATGCAGACAGTCGCACACTACTCCGGAGCTATTTTTTGGCTCGCCTGGTACTTGATAGCTGAGTGATCGAAATGAATAGCTAATAATACATTCGGTGCATGCTCATCTGTTGAGTAATAAGGTTACGGTTGCCGGCGGCCGGCCACGCGAGAATGCACACACCGATCCAGCCACGAGCGGGCGACACTCTCTCCGCCAGCCAACCCAGGCAGCAGACGCGCCGGGCCTCGTTAGCTTTGAGCCGACACTTTCCAAGGGGCGCCTCCTCTCAGCCGCCACGAAACAGGGCATTATAAATACCGGCAGAGCTGCTGCAACCAACCCGCCACCAGTCACTCCTGGCCGGTCCTGGCCCTGCGATCGCACTACACGGCAGGAGGAATGCAAGGGTCTATTTTGGAAAAAAGCGTCCCGGCGGTTAAATTAGAAGGCCCGCGTGCCTTTCCTTTTTATAAAAAAAAGTAAATAAAAAAGAAATCTCTTTTTACAAGCATGAAGCCTCCCCTCCCCATCCTGAAAGCCGGGCAGGTTTCAGCTTACTTCTGCTGCCAGGCTGTCTTCAACAGGCCAGCTGAGAAGCCCTCAGCAGACGAAACCGTGATAAATGGGCTGCTCTTCCCCTTGTTTTCAAAGGCACGCAAGGAACAGGCATCCTTCAGTCACTTGGATGGCACAGGCCTGCTACAGAAGGGACAAGATGCGCCAGGGGTCTGCAACCTGCGGCTCTCCAGATGTTCATGAACTACAATTCCCATTGACTAAACCCTGCTCAAAGGAGAGCCATGATGCTCGCCAGGTTGAATGTTATGCCTTCTGCCTGGTTACATGGCAGATTTAATAAGAAAGAAAAGGCTAAAAGATTGTGCCCGTGTAACGATGGCTCAGTTGAATCTCTGGCCCACCAATTACTACACTGTCTCAGATTCAAGGAAATCAGATCCAAGTATGTGAATCTTACTCCTTTACATTTACCCCATCTCCCCGATTTAATTAGATTACACTACTTCTTGGACAACCCTGATCCTTCTCTCTGTATGACAGTGGCAGACTTTCTCTTGGAAATTACTAAATGCCAGTAGATTTCCTTCGACCTAACATTTATTCCCTGTATTGAATGCTTTTAATCCATTTTTTATTATTGTTGTACTTTTTTCTATGCCAATAAAGGCTTGCTATATAATTCCCATTGACGGGCTGATGGGAACTGTAGTTCATGAACATCTGGAGAGCCATAGGTTGCAGACCCCTGCGCCAGACTCTGTGGGGTTGCCGATGTCAGGCTGGGGCAGAAAATACAGCTTGCTGAAATGGCCCCTCTAGGAAAAGGCAAGAAATTCCCAAGCAGCCATGCGGGGCTCTCTGAGGGAGGCTGAGTGAAGGCCTGCGGGAGGAGGGGTCTTCTGTTCCAGTTCCCCCTCCAGGGAATTTTCAAAGCCACTCTCCTTTTCAGCCTCAAAGTGCTTGCTCAAATAAGGCTCTGGTTTGCTTCCAGGGGACTCTGGGGCACTCTCCGAATATCCACACCTGGAAACCACCACTGATGGTTCCTCTTTGGAGCACATTTTGTGCAGCACAGGAGTGAAGAAAGTGCGCTGCATTCAGACCTCATGTCTGAATGCTGGATGTTCTCTTGCAAATTTGCACTGGAGACAAAGCGAGGTTAACTTGTTGCCCTTGGATCCGGCCCTCCTCACCTGCCCATCCACCCTCCTTTGGCTTCTAGAAGGAGGAGGAGGAGGAGGAGGAGGAGGAGGAGGAGGGAAGAGGAGGAGGGAAGAGGAAGAGGAAGAGGAAGAGGAAGAGGAAGAGGAAGAAGAAGAAGAAGAAGAAGAAGAAGAAGAAGAAGAAGAGGAGGAGGAGGAGGAGGAGGAGGAGGGAAGAGGAGGAGGGAAGAGGAGGAGGGAAGAGGAAGAAGAAGAGGAAGAGGAGGAAGAGGAAGAGGAAGAGGAGGAGGAGGAGGAGGAATTTTGGATTTATATCCCCCCTTTCTCTCCTGCAGGAGACTCAAAGGGGCTTACAATCTCCTTGCCCTTCCCCCCTCACAACAAACACCCTGTGAGGTAGGTGGGGCTGAGAGAGCTCCGACAAGCTGTGACTAGCCCAAGATCACCCAGCTGGCATGTGTGGGAGTGCACAGGCTAATCTGAATTCCCCAGATAAGCCTCCACAGCTCAGGCGGCAGAGCTGGGAATCAAACCCGGTTCCTCCAGATTAGATACACGCGCTCTTAACCTCCTACGCCACTGCTGCGGGAACTGTGTCCACAGGTGACAACTGAGAGCCATTTTGCACAATTAATCCAACTTTCCCTGTACAGGACTTGCCTTTTTTCCCCGTGCCGCAAAAGGCACATCCCTGTTCTGACAGCAGAGTGAACTCTCTTAGAAAGCACACATTCCAGGAGGCAACGGCAGAGCCCCGGCCGCCTCCCAACAACAAAACAACATTCCAGCAGAAATAAAACCAAGATGTTCAAAGGAATTTCTCACTGCAAGTTGGGCGGGCAGCAGTTGCGACTGTGAGACCACTCGCGCTTCTACTGTTAAAAGTTCAGGCAGAAATTACTTTTTTTAAAAAAAAAAAGGCTAAGATGTGACACGTGACACGCACCCACACCCCCACACGCAGAAACCCGGCCACAATCATGAAAAGAATAAGTTCTTCAGACTGAAAATCCATCGTCCCCAAAGACCTCACCAGCCCAGCATCCTTTCAGCCATGCAAAGAGGCATCAGCCAAGAGGCTTCGCCCTCCACCCCCACTGAGCACAGTTTGACTCTGAGGGTGAAAAGGGCAGCTCTGAAGGGGACACAGGAACATTTCTCATCAGCTGACCCCAAATGTCCACCTCTGGCTCCAGAACCCCAAACTGGGCCAGCATGAGAACAGGCAGAGGGCAATCTGATCTGCAGTCAGTGGCCTCCATCTGTGCTGATCCTGGAGCCCCGGACAACCTCCGTCCACGATGCATCACAATATATTTCCCCTGGAACTGGACTGCAGGACGTGCATCCATGCACAATCTTCTAGGGCCGTGGTGGCGAACCTATGGCACGGGTGCCAGAGGTGGCACTCAGAGCCCTCTCTGTGGGCACATGCCCACAGAGTTCATCATGTGGGGAGGAAATCCCCCACACACACACATCTAGGCTGGTCTGGGCCTCTGGACTTGATGTGCGTGCACCTCAGCGAGCAGAGAGGACCTGGCTGGCGGGCCTGGTGCATGTGCTCCAGGTGGCTGCTGCCTGGGGGGTGGGGGGGTGACGAGGAGGCAGAGATGCTAGAGAGGTGCAGAGAGGCGTATGTGGGACTTGCTGGAGGCTACAGCAGGCTGGCCCCTGCTCGAGGGGGTTATTCAGGTTAAATTCTTGCTTTGGCACTTAGCGATAAAAAAGTAGGTTTTGGGTTGCTATTTAGGCACTCGGCCTCGAAAAGGTTCGCCATCACTGTTCTAGGGTGAAGATTAACTTCATTTACTAGTCAAATGCCCATAATTTGGATATCTTGGGTGTGTGGCAGGCTGGCGAAGGCACAGAGGCACCACGTGTGGCAGACAGGGCGCATTCCGCAGCCGGAACATCAAAACCAGCTGAACTCGATTTGTTTAAATTGAGTCACACACAGCTAGTAGCACACTTTGAGAAACTATCTGTCCCACACAAGAGAAAAGCCCAGGAAAGAAGACATGCTTGGAAGTCCACCACATTTTCTAGGGTTGCTAAAGACCTGGGAACCGGCGTGCCCCTACCAAACTTCCAAATGCCACCTTGAAGGACGATTACCATAAGCGTATAATACATCTAACAAGTTCCTTGATAGGGTGCTGTGTGGTTTCCAGGCTGTATGGCCGTGTTCTAGAAGCATTCTCTCCTGACGTTTCGCCTGCATCTGTGGCTGAATGCATCTCCAGAGGATCCTACCAATGGCTACCAATCTTGATCCTCCTTGATCTCAGATTGCAAATGCCTTAGCAGACCAGGTGCTCAGGAGCAGCAGCAGCAGCAGAAGGCCATTGCTTTCACATCCTGCTTGTGAGCTCCCAAAGGCACCTGGTGGGCCACTGCAAGTAGCAGAATGCTGGACTAGATGGACTCTGGTCTGATCCAGCAGGCTAGTTCTTATGTTCTTATGTCAGGAGAAAATGCTGCTAGAACCCGGCCACACAGCCCGGAAACCACACAGCACCCCAGTGATTCCAGCCGTGAAAGCCTTCGACAATACAAGTTCCTTGATGCTTTGAAAGCTAAGTCAGAGCATTTCACATCAAAGGGAAATTGAAGCACCCACCAGCAGCAAAGGTAACATTCAAGCCGTGTCTCGTACCAAGAAGAGAACGTGGACTGTTCTTGCGGCTCAGGGTGAAGCCAAACAGGATGCTCTTAAATTAGAAGAGACAGTGGAAAGGGCAGCCAGGCGGCCACCGTGCACGCAGGGAATGAGAGGCTTGGGCGCTCTCAGTCATAAAGATTATTTATAGTTTCTACTTTTGAGAGGGTTGGAATTGCACAAGTAGCAAGGCTGGACACCAGGTCTGAAGATCAGGGCAAATTTCTTTTTGCTTCATTCCACGGGATTCCATTCTTGCCACGTTATGCTGTTGGGAGAGAACTCTTATGACCAAAGGCTGGATATTCTTAGCATCTGCGCTCAGCCTAAGAACAAGACAACTGTACCCACCTTACAAGGCTGTCCCCCTTACTTGCTGGTCACTGGAAAGTGGACCCCCTTGCCAAATGTGAGGAGAGAGAGCCGCACTGAAGTCCGGTAGCACCTTAGAGATGAACCAGAGCTTCAGGGTAAAGCTTTTGAGAGTCCAAAAACTCCCTTTGTCAAGAAAAGGAGAGGACTCTTAACTTTGGAGAGGAGACGTCTGAGGGGGGATAGGATTGAAGTCTATAAAATTATGCATGGGGTAGAAAATGTAGACAGAGAGACATTTTTCTCTCTTTCTCACAATACTAGAACCAGGGGGCATTCATTGAAAATGCTGGGAGGGGGAAGAATAAAGACTCATAAAAGGAAGCACTTCTTCACGCAACGTGTGACTGGTGTTTGGAATATGCTGCCACAGGAGGTGGTGATGGCCACTCATCTGGATTGCTTTCAAAGGGGTTTGGACAGATTTATGGAGGAGTCGATTTATGGCTACCAATCTTGATCCTCTTTGATCTGAGATTGCAAATGCCTTAACAGACCAAGTGCTCAGGGGGAGCAGCAGCCGCAGAAGGCCATTGCTTTCACCTCCTGCAGGTGAGCTCCCAAAGGCACCTGGTGGGCCACTGCGAGTAGCAGAGAGCTGGACTAGATGGGCTCTGGTCTGATCCAGCTGGCTTGTTCTTATGTTCTTAACAGGTCACCACAAAACCTACAGAAGCATCGTAGAAAACAAACCACAAGCTGGGTCTGCAACCATTACCAGTAAATGCAACATCTACACAAGCCTCAGCAATTTACGGCTGCTACAACAATGGGACAATCTGAAAACATCACCAAGCCAACAAACTTGATGGGTCAACTGCTACACCACACTTCCCTCTGGGAAACACCTCTGGAGATGCAGGCAAAACGTTAGGAACAAGATCCACCAGACCACGGCCACACAGCCCGGAAAACCCACCAGAACCAGCTGAGTCCAGCCGTGAAAGCCTTCGACAATACATTGGGGGTCAAACCCTTGATTGGAGTTACATAATGTGGTAAAGGGAAACATTCCAGCAAGGCCCTGATCCTATGCCCGTGGTGGTGAACCTATGGCACGCCAGATGTTCATGGACTACAATTCCCATCAGCCCCTGCCAGCATGACCAATTGGCCATGCTGGCAGGGGCTGATGGGAATTGTAGTCCATGAACACCTGGAGTGCCATAAGTTCACCATCACAGTCCTATGCCAACAACCTGTCCAGATTCAGACCGCACGAAGTTGCGCTGAGGAGGTTTTACTATGGTAAGATGCTCAACAGGGAAGCAGGAGGCTTGCTCTGGAAGAATATCGAGAGGCGCCAATCTGTGCAGGAGATGCTGGAAATCAGGGTCACATTCAACAAGCTCCGTACTAGCTGTGCCCATTGCCACCTGGCCTCCAGTTCAAAGTGCTTCCTCTGGAACAGTGATGGTGAACCTATGGCACGGGTGCCAGAGGTGGCACTTGGAGCCCTCTCTGTGGGCACGCACGCACAGAGTTCGTCATGTGGGGGATGGAAAATCACCCACCCACACTCACACACACACATCTAGGCTGGCCTGGGCCATTGAGCATGACGTGCACGCACCACGGTGAGCAGGGAGGACAAGGTTGGCAGACCTGGTGCCTGTGCTCCGGGTGGCTGCTGCCCGAGGGGGGGGGGGGGCGCAGAGGAGGCAGAGATGCTAGAGAGGCACAGAGCGGTGTGCACAGGACTTGCTGGAGGCTAGAGCAGGCTGGACCCTGCTCGAGCGGGTGGGGCGGAGGAGGAGGGAGCCAACCGTTTTTTCTAAACTAAAACCTCACCATTCAGGTTAAATTGCCGTGTTGGCACTTTGCGGTAGATAAGTGGGGTTTGGGTTGCAATTTGGGCACTCGGTCTCAAAAAGGTTCGCCATCACTGCTCTAGAAGTTTAAAGGCAGCACTTTGAACTGGAGGCTCATGTCTTACGAGGGCTGGACGTGACACAAAAATGACGTGGTCAGGCTGGGCCCCGGGGATGTGGGGTGGCCGCTTCGGTTGGCCCCAGAACAGCACGGGGGGGGGGGGGGTGCCTAGACTGGCAAGACTGCAGAAGGGTTGGGGGGGCAGCTCGTCAGGCCAGATTGAGAGCTGGGGGGGGGGTTCTTCCTCAGCTGGCTCACAGACCTGATAAGGCCTCTCAAGGGACCAGATCCGCCCCCCAGGCTGCATGTTTGTCACCCCTGCTCTAAAGCCACTCAGCAGTCTGGGATCTGCCCACCTTCCAGTTGCCATCAAAACCAGCAAGTCTCATTGGCCGGGCTGCCATTCCATCAGGTATGGGCAATGGTGGAAGTACCCACATTCTTGAATCGCCTCCGTGAAAGGTACAAAAAGCCGTTGCCAGGATTTGAAACACTCGTTTTGGGCTTAGCAGTTGGTCGATTATTGGACGTGGCGGTTTTTTCCTCTTCTAGTTGTACATCTGGATCTGTATTTGATGTTTCATTGAACTTAATGGATTTTCAGTCAAACTACTCTGAACTCAGGAAAAGCAATAAGTACAGTTTCAAGTGCAAATAAGACTTTGCTCTCCTGACACAGCAAGACACGGCAGGCAGAACACACCAACGCCAGCCCATCCGCGGATAAGAATTCCTCGGGTGAAGCCGCTGTAGTCCTTCCTCGCTTGGACTGATGGAAGGCAGCCATCCGTGCCTGCAGGAGTCCACCTCCTGTTAAAGGCCAGCTTCTCACTGCTTGGAGCACAACTCCCACCGCAGTCCCAACTTCATGCCTTCATCTGTAAATAACAGTAAACGAACACACCGTGATGTGCCCCAGTTACACGCTGTTCCACAGACAGATGACAGTAGGGCTGTATGTTCCTCTGCCACAGAAGAAGGCATGCCAGACCTCCCTTGTTGCCGAATGCTACGCCTCAGTCCTGGTGCCTACTTAGCCACCACGCCCCCCGTCCATTTGAAAATCGTTCAATTAGCTGTAAATGCTCTTGCATCAAAGTACCGCATTCAGCACAGGCCAATTTACTGGTGGTTCCTGGCCCCTCAATGATGCGGCTGGCCTCCACTCGGGCCAGGGCCTTTTCAGCCTTGGCCCCGGCCTGGTGGAACACTCTCCCTCCAGCTGTCCGGGTCCTGCGGGATCTTGGTGAATTCCGCAGGGCCTGTAAGACTGAGTTGTTCCACCGGGCTTTTGGAGTGCCTGGCCGCTGATTAGGTGCCCCTTCGACTCTATATTCCTCCGATTTTCGGAGTCCCCCTGTCATCTAGGGGACCCACTTTTGTTACTGTCTTGTTCCCCCTTTTTTGGGAGGGTTTAATCTGGGGTATTGCTGACGCATTTTTTACTTGAATTACTGCCGCGCTTTGCCAAATATTTTAAACTTTTAAACTTTACATTTTAATTTAATGGGGTTTTGTTTATATACTGTATGTGGAATCCATGTTGTACACCGCCCAGAGCCCTTTGGGGATTGGGCGGTATAGAAATCCAATCAATCGATCGATCGATCGAGATACAGATAGAGAGAGAGAGAGAGGGATAGAGAGAGAGAGAGAGACAAACAAACAAACAAACAAACAATGCACAAAACAATGATTTTGGCAAAGACGGCCCATGAAAACGAATGATAGCTCATCATCAAGGGAGACACCTGGCCTCCCGTGGGCGCAAGGGAGGGGGTGAGGGAGTATTTTAATGCCACCTGAAAGTATGGACATTATATATTTATGGTTCTTTTTAGTGGGGATTGGCTGCTTTAATTTAAATGTCGTATATGACTGTTTTAAATGTTTGTATATGATTGTTGGACACCGCCCTGAGCCCTCCAGGGGAGGGCGGTATGCAAATTCAATTAAATAATAAATAATAATAATAATTCTCATAGTCATTCGGGACGATATTCTGCTGCAGAAGCATACAATTTTCTCAACCGCTGCACCTCAACTGACTGTACTACCTCAACTGACTGTACTACCGTCTTCCTGTGGAACTGGGTATAGTTGCCTTTAGATACGCTGTTGGAGAGTTTTCCTTAAGTGGCTTTCCACAGGAATCCCCTCGCAACGTTCCCACGATCGGAACAAATTTCAGCGTCGATTTCTGATTCACTGGGGTGCTGTGTGGTTTCCGGGCTGCATGGCCGTGTTCTAGCAGCATTCTTTCCTGATGTTTCACCTGCCTCTGTGGCTGGCATCTTCAGAGGCTCATTCCGGCCGTGAAAGCCTTCGACAATACAATTTCTGATTCAGCCAGAACCAGCCTGCACGCAAATACTTCCAATCCATGCAAGAGAAGGCAAAATTGCTTGGAATCATTCTGACACCTGAAGACTCATCCAAATGTGCTTTCCCTAGAACAGGGGTGGCCAACCTATGGCACTCCAGATGTTCATGAACTGCAAATCCCATCAGCCTCTGCCAGCATGGCCAATTGGCCACCCCTGCCCTAGAACCTCAATGATCAGGAGCATCAGCTAGATTAAAGGAGGTGGTACTCATTTCTAACCAGTGGCCCATTCTCCAACTGAGCGCAGTTTTTTTCTTCAGAGCTAGAGACCTCCAAAGTGTTAAAGTTAGAGTCAGGGACATTTACTATGATACAGTAGCGTGGACCTGACTCTCTACAGGAGTTGCCTCTGCCAGTACACACCTGGCCAATTGGCCATGCTGGCAGGGGCTGATGGGAATTGTAGTCCATAACATCTGGAGTGCCAAAGGTTCACCACCACTGTCATATGCTGTACCCAGGTGCTGTATCATATGCTGTACCCAGGTGATTAAGAAAATAACTACATGCATTAGATACATTTTAATACCTCCTTTTAAATCCTGTACAGAGGGATCATAACTCTACAGGCTTCTGAATTTTTCGCATGTAAAATACAACAGGTCAGGTGAATACAATTTAGTTCTCGTATGCTTTGTACAACCGATACACGTATAAACGTTTGTGCTGTGGGCTTGTAGGTTCCAAGCTGAATGCAAAGGACTTTAATCTATCCTTTAACAGCCTGGCGCCACAAGATCTATTCTCCCATCATCTCCACAAAACTGAGCCTCACTCCAAGATGTAGCATTTTACAACAAAACTCCAGTTTGGGGATTGTGCAAGATACCCCAGGAACAACTGAAACGTGAGCATTGCCTTATAATGAAATCTGACAAACAGGTGCCATAATCTTCAGTGCATCACGTGGACGCTTCACAGACTTCAACAGAACGTGTTTTGTACAGAATGTTCCCCAAAGGTGCCATGGGATTTAAGGAGGTGGTAGAAGTAGAAGAAGAGTTGGATTTATATCCCTCCTTCCTCTCCTGTAGGAGACTCAAAGGGGCTCACAAACTCCTTCCCCTTCCCCACTCACAACAAACACCCTGTGAAGCAGGTGGGGCTGAGAGAGCTCCGTAGAGCTGTGACTACCCCAAGGTCACCCAGCCGGCATGTGTTGGGAGTGTACAGGCTAATCTGAATTCCCCAGATAAGCCTCCACAGCTCAGGCGGCAGAGCGGGGAATCAAACCAGATTAGAATGGACTTGCTCTTAGCCACTGAGCCACTGCTTTAGGGCAAGGGTGTCCAACTCTGGTGCCCCGGATGTTCACAGACTACAATTCCCATCATGGCCAATTGGCCATGCTGGCAGGGGCTGATGGGAATCGTAGTCCATGAACATCTGGGGCGCCAGAGTTGGACACCTCTGAGGTTACTTTTGAGTAATGGAAAATATCCCAAGCGACTCTCCTGTCAAACTACCGAGTGACAAGCACAAGAAATGAAGATATCACAGTATTGGGGGGAAATCTTTTGAAATAAAAGCCTTTCAAAAACCAAATAAACAGATTTGAACAGATTTTAAAGACAAATATACAAATGAAACCAGAGGTTTACCTTTTGGTATTATGGACAGACAGTTTGGAAAAAGTTAGGGAACTTTGTTTTTATATATGACACTGGCAATGAGTCTATTGTATGGACAAAAAATGAAAAATTTCATCTGAATCCGTAAGAGAAGAATGGAAAGATGCTGGAATTGGCAGCGGTGGCTAAACTGACTTCCTTGAGCAGAGAAAAGAATCATAGCCAGAAAACCTGAATGGGAAAAAAATGACCTGATGATTTGTGGATTTGAAGACGAAGAGGATTAGAAAATTACACAGAAAAGGATGATTCATATTTATTCAGCAATAATTAATCAAGATTTAATTGAATTTTACTTCTAGATTGACAACCAGAGAACAAGTGGCAAATCCTTAATTACTTTTATATTTGGCACAGAAGAAACTGGAAACCAGACCTTTTTTTTTTGTACAGCAGAGTTGTTGTTTATGTGTAACTTTAGTTGTTGTGTATTTGTCTTTTAAAACATTAATAAAAATATATATTTTTAAAGAAATACCAGAAATTCCACATCCCTGGTCCCGCCCGCTAGCTTGGTATTCCCAGCTGCACTTTCTGGCCAAACAGCATTTCAGCGGCTGTGCGTAAACGGCCCAATTCCTTCTCTCCCTGTGTGAACTGGGGTGTTTGTTTACATCTTTTCTTCTCTCCTCTCCCTTCCTCCTGTTGGCTGGCCTAGACTTGTCTTCGGGCAGCGCAGAGTGCTTCTTCTGCCAACAAACACTGGCACACTTTTAAAACCACACAAGCCTGCAGCCTTTAGTTTCAAAGGTGGCACGTGCCCAACCCTGTGGGCAGCCACGTGAGCAAAGGAATCAGTTCAGTCCCACGACCAGGCACGCCTCGGCCATATTGGCAACCGTGGCTTTTCCCAACAAGCAACAGCCACTGCTGGTCACTCGCCGCCCTAAAATGGAGAATGGGTTTCTCCTGCAGACTGGCGCTGATGGTCGTACCTGAGGACAGGAGAGAGCCACAAATTGACACTGGGGGGTGAGAGAGAAAGCACGTAAGCCATTCTGCGTTTTTCTCTCTCGCAAGGCACCCATCAGTCTTTATGACTGCAAAGCTAAAAACACTTTATCAGAGTAGCGACACACGACCGTTGGTTTTCCCTTGAACAACAATGGTGGATTTATCCACTCTTCACTGGATTGAAACAACAACTGGATGGAAAACTCCTGGTGTCCTTTTACCGCTGTGCTATAGAGAGTGTCTCAACCTACTGCATCTGTGTATGGTTCTCCAGTTGCACAGTGGCAGATAGAAGGCGCTCCAAAGGGTGATCACTCCTGCACAGAGGATTATCGGCTGCCCTCCTTTGGAAGAACTCTATAATTCCCGGTTCAAAGAAAGCCCAAAATATTCGAGAGACCCGTCTCATCCAGCACACTCTCTTTTTGAACTGTTACCATCCGGCAGACGATACAGGTCTATAAAAACTAGGACAAAGAGGCTTAGAGACAGCCTCTACTCTAGAGCTGTGGCGCGCTGAACTCCACGGCTCGCGGTTGATGTGTTTGGGGCTGTGTAGGGATGGGTGGAGGAAGGGGAAAGTGAGGATGGGGTATGAGTCTGAAATTGTGTGCATCGAGGAATGCTGCTGTAAATTTCTACAGCTTAATAATGACAATAAAAAATGCTTATGCTTATGTTTCGGAACTGCAGGGATAAGCCGTGCGTGGCTGGCACGGCACGGCACAATATGCGCAGCCCAACAGCGCTGAACCCTACAATAAATTCGGAGTGTCCGGCCGCTGATATGGTGCCCCCTCACCGCTCTTCTTTTCCTCATGCTGTAATATCAGGGTCCCTCATTGAGGGGGCCCGGCCGCCCCCCCTTTGGGTAGGTTTCCAATTGGGGTTTTCTGGACTGTTCTTTGTTTATCTATTTATTAATTGTTATCCACTGTTTTATATGAGTTTTTAAGGATGTTTTATTGACGATTAATGGGATGGAGCTTATGTGTTTGCGTTTTGAGTATGATCTGCTCCTGCTTAATGTTTTTGAATTGTGTTGTTCACCGCCCAGAGCCCTTCGGGGATCAAGCGGTATAGAAATTGAAGAAATAAATAAATAAAATAAAGTTAGCCCTGTGAAAAGATAAGCCACAACGTAAGAGCAGCTAGGATTTATCTAGGCCAGCATCCTGGTTCACACAATGCCTGACCAAACGTCCCGTCCCGTCCCCCCCACCCCACCCCAGAGTAGGTCCCCAGAGGCCAAGCGGCCATCTCTTGCTGCCCCACCCCAGGGCACGGTCTCAGACATGGAGGTCCCTTTATGACATCATGGTCAACAGCCACATTCTTTTACTCCATGAAGTGGATGAATCCCTTTTCAAGGCCATCTCAGTTGGTGGTCTTCTGTCAGTTCCCCAATCAGACAACAAAACCCTTGTAAATTTTCAAGGATTTTATTGAAAGACGCGCAGGAACAAGAGGAAGACGTTGCTGGCAAAAAGGCGCCAAGCGGCTGATAATATAGAAACCACACTCCCCGCCCTCACATGGGAACAGAGACTCAAAGGGAGGCCCAGCCTGGAAGCCCACCCCAGCAGAAGAACTCCAAGGCCAGGCAGGGGAGATAACGCTGCCCCTGCAAAAACGAAAGGCACTCCAGAGAGCCCCCCCTCCCAACAATGCCAGCCTGACATCTGCACTGCAACTTACGGCACTGAATTCTATGAGCTAACAAGTTCCTTTTCTGTAGCTTGTAGATATTTTAATTACTCCAGATGTTATGGATCATTCCTCTGCCAGCATGGCCAATTGGCCATGCTGGCAGGGGCTGATGGGAATTGAAGTCCATAACATCTGGAGTGCCAAAGGTTCGCCACCACTGGTCTAGTTCAATTGGGGGCCCAATAGGAGAAAAGGCTGATCCATTGGACAGAGAACGCTCTCTTTCCCTGTCCCCCCCCTCCGCTAATCTCTTCTCCAAAGGAAATTTGGATTTATACCCCCCCTTTCTCTCCTGTAAGGAGATTCAAAGGGGTTTACGCACTCCTTCTCCTTCCTCGCTCCACAACAGACACCTGGTGAGGCAGGTGGGGCTGAGAGTTTGAAGAGTCCCAAGGTCACCCAGCAGGAACACGTAGGAGTGCGGCAACACATCTGGCTCACCAGATAAGACTCTGCCACCCATGTGGAGGTGCGCAGAATCAAACTCAGTTCTCCAGATTGGAGTCCACCTGCTCTTAACCACTACAACAAGCTGGCTCTCCAAATGCCTTACCATTCTTCTAGGGAAGGGTCTCTAACCTTCTAGCCCTTTTCTGCACCATACAGGTATTTAAAGTCTATTATTATTATTATTTATTAAATTTAGTATACCGCCCTATCCCCGAAGGGCTCAGGGCGGTGTACAGATAAAACATCAGCTAAAAACATACATATAATTAAAACAACAGTTGTATCTTAGAACAGTGCCCGAGCCCTTACGAAACCCTCCTAATGCGAAATAATGGGTCCTGGTGGTATTAGGGCCCATGGGGGTAAAGAGGAGGGGGCAGGGGCACCCTCAGCAGCCGGTCTCTCCAAAGGCCCAGTGGAACAACTCAGTCTTACAGGCCCTGCGGAAATCCCCAAGGTCCCGCAGGGCCCGGACAGCTGGAGGGAGAGTGTTCCACCAGGCCGGCACCAGAGCCGTGAAGGCCCTCGCCCGAGTGGAGGCCAGCCGCATCATTGAGGGGCCGGGGATCTCCAGTAAATTGGCCTCTGCTGAGCGCAGAGGTCGAGTTGGGACATATGGGGTAATGCGGTCCCAAAGGTACGAGGGTCCCAGGCCACGCAAGGCCTTAAAGGTCAACATCCACACCTTGAAGATGATTCGGAATTCTAGCGTTGAGAAAGCGCAGGGAACACCTAAGCCAACATTTGTTCCCTTCGTTGCAGGTTCGTGACGGCTGGGCTTGCCAAAGGGCTCTTGACTCACAGCCTGTGATCCTGCAAGAACCACACCTGCAGAACCACCACAAGCACTCACGCAACAGTCTATGACAGGCCTGTAGACGTGCTCATCTCTCTCTGTATTTTCTTTTTACTACTATAAAGCCTATTTCTTGGCCAATTACCACACCAATTACCACACCCTGGTGGTGGTGAAAAATGCCATCAAGTTGCAACTGACTTGGAACAACCCCGTGGAGCTTTAGGGCGAGAAGCACGCCAAGGCAGTCTGCCACTGCCTACTTCTGCACAGTGACCCTGGACTTCCTTGGTCCTCTGCCATCCAAGGACTGGCAAAGGCCGACCCTGCTTAGCTTCTGAGATCAGGCTAGGTAGGGCCATCCAGGTCAGGCTATAGAGCACCTTCATGCACCGGCAACATTGAGAATTTTCATAGGATCTCTCTTTACACTCATCTCTTTGACCCTCATCTGTCACACTGTGTCCCACACAACCAGTCTTTGAAGAGCTCTAAGACGGGGGTCTGCAACCTGCGGCTCTCCAGATGTTCAGGGCCTACAATTCCCATCAGCCCCTGCCAGCATGGCCAATTGGCATGGAATTATAGTCCATGAACATCTGGAGAGTGGCAGGTTGCAGACCCCTGCTCTAAGAGAATGTCTCCAATCAACTTGGTTTCTGCCCTCAGCCGCTTCCCTACTTGTCCCCAGTTCCAGACTATTTGTGGACACATTAACTAGCACCAGTCCCCATACCAGCCCCGGCAGCACTCCCTTCTTCACCGCCTCCACTGTGAGAACGGTTCATTTACTCCTGCTCTACTTCCACTTACTTACCTGTTTTACTAATCCAAGCAGACTCATCCTCTTACCCCATAACTGCTAAGTACTTACATCCCCTTTGGTGAAGATTTTTGTTACAAGCTTTTTGGAAGCCCAAGTATAATCCCACACTTACTCAAAAGGAAGAGAATGCCTGCTGTGAAGAAAGAGAGGGCATATATATTTGTTATTTTTAGGGAGGAGTCCGGCCGCTCCCTCCTTTTGGGGAGGTTTTGAAGGAATTGGGTTACAGGACGCCGTTATTATTGTTACTGTTTTTGACCGCTGTTTAAATGGTTTTTAATGGATTTTAGTATATATGGTCACTATTGTGACCCTTGCTATATATTGTATACAGATAGTGTTGTCCACCGCCCAGAGCCCCTTGGGGATTGGGCGGTCTATTAATTAATTAATTAATTAATTAATTAAAATAAATAAATATCAGAAGCAGCTACACAAGGCTGGCTGCTGCATCTACAAGCCATAGGACCAGATCCGGGCTTGCCAGAGTGGCTCACTGAACCCCTGATCAGCTGGGTCACAGCAAGGGAGCAGAGCACAGGTACCCAGAGGTGCCTCCCCCTGCCGCCATCATCTCCTGTTGAGCGAGGTCAATGTCCGTGGGATGTCGGAAGAACCCCATGCAAGAACCCCAACCAATAAGCTCAGCTCAAGTCTTACTGATGGGACTAGCAAGAGACAACGGTCGGGAGGGAGGAGTGTGGCCCTCGGACAGCTCAGGGGACGCACCCCCTGAAGATGCCAAGAGAAAGGGAAGTGGATGGGTCACCAGGGCAAGAGGAACCTCACGAGCTCAAAAGGCCTCAAGAGACTGGGCAGGCAGAGAGCAGGTGGGCACCCGGTAAGGCAGAAAACCCCTCCCTTGTCTGGGGGAAACGGGGATGCTTTTGCTCATCCCATAGCGGGGTTCCATCCTTCGAAAAAGCCCACTGTGATTTCTGGCAGTTCTGCGAGTCTTCTGTAATAATAAACAGGAAACCGTGTGGAGATGAGAAGTTTGAGAGCAAAAGAAATAAATCTGCTCATTTTTAAACTCATGGTGGAATTGTGAAACCAACAAATGACACTCACGGGAAGTAGTAGAAGAACAGGCTGTTGGATCTGCACACCCTCCAAGAGATGACAAAAACCCAGTTAACACAGGAAATCATTACACTCAAGGAATAGCCTTAGCCCATAGGTGTCAAACTCGCATCCTCCAGATGTTATGGACTACAGCTCCCATCATCCCTTGCCAGCATCGTGCTGGCAGGGGATGATGGGAACTGTAGTCCATAACATCTGGAGGGTTGCGAGTTTGACACCTGTGTCTCAGCCCAACGTATTTCACAGCAAGAATTCCAGGCAAACAAGTGTTGCATCGTAACAATTTGTGCCTCTGGCAGAGAACTCCAGTTTCCCAACATCTGCCTTGTGACTGTTCCACAAAAGTTAAGTTGCTGCATTCCAAAAATGACTGGACTTTGTAAACAGCACTATTATCCAGGCAACACAGATGAAACCAGAATACTTTGGCACAATACCCAGCTACAACGCTGAAGGAAAAACGCACAAAATCCAAGCAGAATTGATCAAATTCATCCTTGTACACTGTTCGCAAAGGGTTTGGAAAGTCCAGTGAGAAACACCCAGCCAATGGGCGCGCGCGTAAGACTCACAAAGTGAGTCCTGCGCATCCATTGGTTTGAAGTGCATCTCCCACATTCCAACCCCTCCCTGCCCTTTCCGTTCCCCCAAGCCCTCTCCCAACCCCCCAACTACACGCCCACTGTTGAAGCAGCGGCTTTACTCAGAGTAGACCACCTTGCAGGACGCAATGTAGACAAGAACTGACACACAGTCACCAGTGCAGTTCTATTTATTGCTATCTACAGACAAAGCGCTTCGCCAGACCACAGGTGTTTTCAGGCACACATCACTCTGCCGTCTGTGCTATCTATATACATGTGTGGTACCAATCAGGTGCCCTCACCTTATCAGGTTTTGCTCACGGTACATGTTGTGCACTCAGTCCTAATTTGCACACGGCCCCCACAGCCCCTTCCAACTCCTTCACAACATGTCCCCCACCAGGGCAGTGGGACTTTGGCCATCCTTCCCCATTTCCCCCAACCTCTCCCAAAACAATAACATGCCCAATGCCGGACCAGTGGCATTTTGGCCGCCCGCTGCCCTCCGCCCCTTCCTCCCAATTCCCCCACCTGCCCTCTTCCACCATCCCCACACTGCCCCCGGCAGCACAAGCCCACCACAAGCCTCCCCCCCCCCGCCACACCCCCAAACACTAACCCGGGATCAGTCAGGCAACTTACTGGCAGTGGCGAACCAAGGGGTGAGTTGTGGGCAGGCCAGAGAAGAGGCAGCAGAGGCGAGCAGGGGTGGGGGCAGGAAAGGCAGTGTGTCTCTCCCCCGCCCTAAAGTCTACTTTATTAAACCATAAAATGGGCTTGGCTCCCAGTTGATGTAATAAATCATTAAATCGTTTTAAATCCAAGTGGGAAAAGATGCTGAAAATTCAGACTACAGATTCTGCGCGGACTACCTTCATTCGAACATACTGACTGGAATCTGTAGTTCATATCAAATTAACTTTTATACCATCCAACCAATAAGGATCCTTGCTGGAAAGCACTTTCTCACTATGTGGTTGAGTGTTCTCCCCCCCAAAAAATCTCTGAGAAAAATAATTTGTGTAATTAAAGTGATGGTAAATTACAAGCTACAGCTGGACCCAGTTAACATAATCTGTGGTCTGTTAGAAAACGAGTGAGATGTTTTTAACAATGATTTGTAATGTCTTGACATGGACCAAGATTTCAGTGGCTAAGTCGTGATAACAATCCTTTCAGAACTATTGAAGAAATAACTGTTGAAACAGCTATTATTATTGTATAGATACAAGGAAAATATAAGAACATAGGCCCTTTCCCTACTTACCTTAAGCCCCGCGCTACTCTCCTAAAGTAGCGCGGGGTCCAGCCGCACTCCCCACTTCAGGGGCGGCGAGAACGCAGCCGCCCCGACGCTGCCGCTCTCGCGCCCCCTCAGCGCGCGTAATTCCTGGCGCCTTTTCAAATGGCGCCTTTTGATGACCCCGTGCTGTCGTGGGGAAGCCGGGGCGCGTGCCAGGAATTGCGCGCGCTGGGAATTGCGCGCAGCAACCCTCGGACAGAGGTAAGTGGGGAAAGGGCCATGCAGTACGGACATTTTTTTCTTTTTATGATATTTCATATTGTGTGTTGTATTTAAACAATAAAAATCACTCAAAGAAAAAGCCAAACGTTTCTAGCCAGTCAGACCAGGGAAAATATTACCCACACATCTGGAAAAATAGCTGTCTGGCCCTGAGAATGAAGCAAAGCCCTGGTTTTCTATGACGACCAAGATGATTTTCTTTGACTACAATGGAAACAAGTCCCCAAAGGAGACTGTTTGAGAATTGCTTTTTTTTGTTTGCTGTTTGGGAAATGCTTTTCGAGCACTGCTTAGAACCACGATTTAGCAACAGCAGAACATTCCAGACCAATTAAATCTATCCCAGGCGGACAGCAACCTTGCCCTCATGCACGGGGGGGGGGGGGAACTGATAGCAGGCCGAGCACACCGTTGGGTCAGCCTGTTGCTTCCCAGTTAGCTGGAAGCACTCGCCCTTCACGTCCCCTCTCAAAGAGCACGCTCAAACGCCTTGGCCTTCCGTGGATAGGAGTTCATGAATGAAAACAAGTCATTATTCCTTCCTGGTGCTTAAAAAAAAAGAAACACCAGCGAAGAGATTTCCTTGCGGACAGAAACGAATTCCAAGGGAACGCCCATGAGTAGGAACAGCCAGTTTCACACACTCCTACTTCGCCACAGGAAAAGGGAGTTGTATGTTTATGCAACCGTGAGTTCTGGGAAGCCCTGATCCAAACACATGCCACCCCGACACCCACCCCCTGCCTACGCAGCAGCATCGTACGAGGAACGAGCAACAGTCCATCCAGCTCTTTGAAATTAAATTTATTAAATTTAATCCAGTAATTTTCTTAGCATGCAGACTCTCTTTCTAGTTATAAAACTAATAAGATGGAAGCACTCATCCTCCCCCCTCCTTCCCTTGCATGCCCACCCCTCCCTCACCTCCCCCTCCCTCCGCTAGGGTGGGCCATGTCCTCCCCTTCCTCCCTTCTTATTGTTATTCAAATTAAAAAAATAACATAAAAAAGCATACATTTAATCTTGGAAGGAAAGCCAGTAGAGCTTAGCTGGGAAATATAGACACACCAACCGGGATCCCTTTCCTACTCGATCGACATGTTACTGGGACAATCTCTCTAATTAGAAACTTCCCTTGAGGGTCTAGTAAATCTGCGTTTTGACTTCTTGGACAGAGTCCTGGTACGATCGCCAGGGGGAAAGAGATGAATGTGTTATACAACAGCGTTTTAGGCTTGATCTTCTGCCCTGTAATTCACACAGGCAAGTCTTAACTCATTCGCCCATTAATAGCATTCCATTCAAGACACATATTTTGTCATCCCGGGATAAAAAGTTGCACGACAAACCTACACAAAGAAAAACAGTAAACAGTCTAATGGGGCCAGCTTCTCAAAAGGCAACAACCGTTCAAAACAAGAGCAAAGACTTGGCAGCTCAATAGAAGAAGAAGAAGAAGAAGAAGAAGAAGAAGAAGAAGAAGAAGAAGAAGAAGAAGAAGAAGAAGAAGAAGAAGAAGAAGAAGAAGAGGAGGAGGAGGAGGAGGAGGAGGAGGAGGGAGGAGGGAGGAGGAGGAGTTTGGATTTATATCCCCCTTTCTCTCCTGTAGGAGACTCAAAGGGGCTTACAATCTCCTTGCCCTTCCCCCCTCACAACAAACACCCTGTGAGGTAGGTGGGGCTGAGAGAGCTCCGAGAAGCTGTGACTAGCCCAAGGTCACCCAGCTGGTGTGTGTGGGAGTGTACAGGCTAATCTGAATACCCCAGAGAAGCCTCCACAGCTCAGAAGACAAGGTTCCTATAAGAACAGGGCCTCTGTAAATGATAAATGTAAATGACTGTGATTAGGCAATCCAAAGGGCTGAGGCAAAGAAAAAATTAATATAAAAGAAGATGTCCTTAATGAAGCAGAAGAACACCCCCGGCATCCAAGAAAGTCTGGTGTATGCCCTATAGAGGAGGAGGAGTTTGGATTTATACCTCTCTTTTCTCAACCATAGGGTGGCTCAAAGCGCCTTACAAATTCCTTCCCTTCCACTCCCCACAACAGACGCCAGGTGGGGCTCAGAGAGTTCTGAGAGAACTGTGACTTACCCAAAGTCACCCAGCAGGCTACATGCATAGGAGTGGAGACTCAAACCCGGTTCTCCAGATTAGAGTCCAAAGCTCTTACCCACTACACCACACTGAGGCCCCTTCCGCACATGCAAAATAATGCATTTTCAAACTACTTTCACAACTGTTTGCAAGTGGATTTTGCTATTCTGCACAGCTTCAAAGAGCACTGAAAGCAGTTTGAAAGTGCATTATTCTGCATGTGCGGAATGAGCCTGACTCTCTATAAGCACAGCATACACAAGTACAAACAATAACACCAATTACTGCTGAGGTCTGATTCAGCCCATCTGATATAAATGCAAAGGCCAGGATGCCGATAGGCTAACACACAAGAACTGATCAGATCACCGTGAGGACCTACTGATGCCCAGCGTGAATTTACCCAGCAGGCCCTAATTCCATTGCCTGTCTGGAAGCCAGCCTTAGTGCTTCCAAACACAGCCAAAGATTGACCAAGGAACCCCTTGGTGCTGAAGGGAAGTTCCCTCTGGCCCATCAGAATATGCTGTAACTGGGCAGAAGTCGGGCCACGCTCATCACCGCTGCTCTAAAGAGACATGCAACTGGGGAGAGAAATCTGTTGAACTGCTAGTAGTGACTTGCACACAGCCCAAGACTGCCCACCCCCATTTTGAAGGGAATGGAATATTACAAGATCCAGGTAAAATAATAGTACCGCTCTATTCTGTGTTGGTCAGACCTCACCTGGAATGCTGTGTTCAGTTCTGGTCACCACAATTCAAGAAGGACATTGAAAAGTTGGAACGTGGCCAGAGGAGGGCATCCAAAATGGTAAAAAGTCTGGAATCCAAGACCTATGAGGACAGACTTAAGGAGCTGGGTATGATTAGTCTGGAGAAGAGAAGGTTGAGGGGTGGCATGATAGCCATGTTTCAATATTGAAGAACATAAGAGCAAGCCAGCTGGATCAGACCAGAGTCCATCTAGTCCAGGTCTCTGCCACTCGCAGTGGCCCACCAGGTGCCTTTGGGAGCTCACTTGCAGGATGTGAAAGCAATGGCCTTTGAAGGGATGTCATGGTGAAGAGGGAGCAAGCTTGTTTCCTGCTGCTGCAGAGGCTAGGTCAAGGAGTAATGGATTCAAACTATGGGAAAAGAGTTTCCACTTAAACATTAGGAAGAACTTCCTGATGGTAAGGGTTGTTTGACAGCAGAATACGCTGCCTCGGAGGGTGGTGGAGTCTCCTCCTTTTGGAGGTCTTTACACAGGGACTGGATGGCCATCTGTCAGGAGTGCTTTGGTTGGCAGGGGGTTGGACTGGATGGTCCTCGTGGTCTCTCCCAACTCTATGATTCTATAATTACAAGAAATTTCCAGTTAACAGTAAAATAGTCGGTTTGGAAGTTACACGTTTAATGTGCACGTTTAATGTGCAATTAACTCCCAATATCACAGCTAGATTCAAATCCAGGAGCATTTCAAAGACCAACAATATTTTTTGGGAGGGGTGAGCTTTTGGGAGTTAAATCTCCCTTTGTCCAATGTAAGAAGCACCCCCCTCCCCGCCCGAAGACTGGGATATCAGGGTTTAGGCGTTTACATTCCAACTACAAAAGGAACTGAACATACAACAGCTAATATTATAATGCCCCTTCATAGATCCATGGTGCACCCTCCTCAACCAAGGGAATACAGGGTGACGTTCCGGTCACTGTATCTCAAAAAGGATATCTGCAAAGCTGGGGAAAAGTACAGAATAGGGCTGCCAAGAGGATCCTTTGAGAAAAAACTGGGCAGCCGGGTCTACTCAAAGCCTACTCAAATAAAAAAGAGATGTGATACAGGCTTATAAAATTATGCAGTGGTAGAGAAGGTAGATTGAGCTTTCCCGTCCTCTCCAACAACAGTACAATTCAGAGGCAACCAATGAAGTGGTTGGGAAATGGACTGAACGTGAAGTGTCACAGTCCTTTACTCAACCAATATTTAAACTGTGGACTTCACCACCTGGAGAAGAGGTCTATCAACGGCCCCTTGCCATAGTCAGAAGCACCACGAGACAGCATTGAGGTGGGAAGGCTTTGCCTCTGTGCCCTCCATGCCTGGCCCTGGGCATCAGTTGCTGAGCAGTGGTGTATCTGGTACCCCTTGTCCCCGGGTGCCACTCTTCTGGTCACATGGGGGGCGCAAAATTGGCCCCCCATGTGACCAGGAAGTCCTGCTGCCTCATCGTTTTCGCGTGCCTCAACCTGTCCGTGTCAGTCGAGGCACGCAAAAACGATGAAGCATCCTCAACCACCCCCTGGACTCCCCCCTCCCTTCCTCCCCTCCCCAGTCAGAAGAGACTGCAGGCTGCCGGCTAGGAGCCCAGCCGGCAGGGGGAGGGGAGGTGGGCACCCTAGACCCGTGGTGGCGAACCAATTGGCCATGCTGGCAGGGGCTGATGGGAATTGTAGTCCATAACATCACCTGAGTGCCAAAGGTTCGCCACCACTGCCCTAGACCTTGCCTCCATGTCCATGGTGACATGGTGTCGGGAGTGAAGTCAGTGGGGTGGAGCCTGGGGGGGCACTTCATGTGGGGGCGGAGCCAGGGGGCGGTAGGGCAGAGCCTGGGGAGGCACCCTTGAGACAATTTGTCTCCAGGCGCCATTTACCCATGGTGCGCCTCTGTTGCTGAGTGAAATAGCATGATGGATTAGAAGTCCCATTGCAGCCCACTCAAATCTCAAGGTCATCATTCGCTCTCACAACACACAAGCCTCGCCTGTTTCTATTTCGCAGTTCCTGGGCACATTTTTCCCATTATCTGCCCTTCATCTGAGGGCTCCATCTAGAGGCTCCTGCACAAGTGCTGACTCCGTGATTTACAGAACTATTCTAAAGCAAAAGCCGACGACTCTTGTGATGCAACACGCGAGGATTGCTCTGCACAGATGGTGACAGTCACATCTTCCCCACCCTCCCACCTCCTGTCTCCCAAGCCAAGCAATCTGTTTATCCTGCCACAATCTCGTCTCCAAAACATCCACCCTCAATTTGTTGCACAAACCCTTCAAACATCACGCCCTTCCCTCATCCCTCCTCGCTTGCCTTTGCATTTCAATCAAAACGGGAGGTTTAATTTAAAAAATAAAAGATTGCAAAGACATTTGTTTACTTCCCGGCAGGTCTATGTAGGACAGGCCCGTCCAATGCTCACGGCCAGCAGACACTCGAGGGCAAATCAACATCTTCAAAAAAATGCAGCCAGGAATTTTCATTATTTTACATGAAATACAATGAATGTAACTCATTAATCAATGTCAATATGCATAACCCATTCATTGAATAATAAACACTCAATATGAATACATATAAGACACGTGCAAGACACCCTCTTAATTTCAAATTCAATTCCTGGGCAACTCCTGCTCCATATAAAGCGCAAGAGGCGTCAGTGCGCTCATAAACAGCCTTCCATGTTCTTGGAAGATTGCAGAACTGTTAATCATTGGTTTAAACAGCCCCTACCAAGCACAGGCTGGGGTTCCCAACAGCTTGCAATTATGATTCTGGACATATCGGAAGATTTAGCATGAAATCCCTCAAAAGGCAGTAAATTTTGACCTAGAAGACAACCGTACCTTCCACATTTCCATCACTGTCTTTTGAACCAGTTTGCAGAATCCCGGATGCAAGTCCACTACCCATATATGCTAAACTGCAAGTCCACTACCCATATATGCTAAAAATCTGCCTTTCTCACTAAGCACGACCACTGATTACCAGATTTCTCCAGATGAGAAGCACTGCTGACTTATCATTTTAAAATACTTCTCTCTGAGTGAGTGAAAAACATCTGCAGATCTGATAAGCTTGCTCTCTATTTCGTCATCCAAGTCACGGATTAAAAAACACTGAACAGCGCTGGGCCCGGGACAGAGCCCTGTGGCACCCCACTAGCCCCTTCTCTCCAGGAGGAAGATGAGCCATTGATGAGCACTCTTTGGGTTCGGTCAGTCAACCAATTGCAAATCCATCTAACAGTAGCACTGTCCAGCTTACATTTTACTAGCTTACCTGCAAGAATGTCATGGGGCACCTTATCAAAGCCTTTACCAGAATCTAGGTATACTACATCAACAGCATTCCCTTCATCTACCAAGCGCCTCGCTCTATCTAAAAAAGAGATGAGATTAGTCTGGCATGGTTTGGTTTTGAGAAACCCATGCTGACTTTCAGAGATCACGCTGTTCCCTTCTAAGTGCTTACGGACTGTCTCCTTAATGATCTGCCCCAGAATCTTTCCTGGTACTGATGTCAGGTTGACTGGACGGTAATTATTATTTTGAAGATGGGGATAACAGTTGCCCTCCTCCAGCCCACTGGGACTTCTCCTGTTCTGCAGGAGTTCTCAGAGATTGTTGCAGGTGGTTCTGAGACTACTTCTACCAGTTCTTTTAATGCCCTGGGATGTAGCTCATCAGGGCCTGGAGATCTGGATTCATGTAAGGTAGCCAGGTATTCCTGTTCCTTTTTTGCAAGCCTCTTTCGGCTGAAAACAGATGAATACCCACGTTTTCTTTCCATTTGCACTAGCCTGTTCAGAAGGAAAGGCACAACTCACTCACCCCCTAACTTTTTTCTGATGCTTGAATACCCCCCTTTTGTAATGAACGTCGGACAGCACGGACAGGACAACCTCCAAGGTCCATCTGCTGACCTGGAGCACAGTTTGGACTCCAAAGCACAGGTGTCAAACTCGTGGCCCTGCAGATGTTATGGACTACAGTTCCCATCAACCCCTGCCAGCATCATGCTGGCAGGGGATGATGGGAACTGTAGTCCATAACATCTGCAGGGCCACGAGTTCGACACCTGTGCTCCAAAGGATGCACAATGTTTGGGGAAGAAGAAGGACTCTCGCTTCGCATGCAAAGAGCGCCAAGGAAGCCCCTCAACAGCCGCCCAGCGCCGCCGCTTGAGCCGCTGGGGGGGAGCGCTCGGGGGTCCCTGCCCCGGTCGGGCTCCCCCCGCAGCCTCCTCTGTCCCTTCCAGGCGCCCCGAGGCCAGCCCGGGCTGCAGACCCCCACGTGGCCCCGCCCGTGGGCAGCCGCGGGGTCTTCCTCCCGCCCTCCTCTCCAGCCTGCCCCCCTCCCCACCCCCGCTGCAGACCCGGGGCGCCCTGGGGGTTTCCTGGGGGGTCCTTTTCTCCCCCCCCCCCGCGAAGACCCCTTTGATTGTCCGGCTTCCCAAAGGCTTCCATCCCGGCTCCTTCCCACCGGGCAGCCGAGCGACCGGCCATCCCTCCGCCGGAGAGGGGCAGGCCAGGCCAAAGCGGCGACAGGACGGAAGGTGCTCACCTGGCCACACAGGTGAGGCGGCCGGAGCACAGGCACCCGCCCTCCCACTCCACTCCACCCCCCCCGGGCTGGCAGAAGCCTCCGCAGGGGCTGCCAGCGCCTGCAGGGGGGCGGGAAGCTGCCCCGCAAGCCTGGGTAGGGGGCTTCCGGGGGGGGGGGCTTCCAGGGGGCGCTGAGGGCCGTTGGGGGGGGGGCGTCCCTCCCGCCCCTGTCACTCACCCCGCCGAGTCCCCCCCGCGGCGCCGCCGCCCCCTCCTCCGCCCGGCGCCGCTTCCGGCCACCTCAGGCGGGACTTGAGGCTCTTCATGCTGCCGCCGCCGCCGCCGCCGCCGCCGTGGCGGGACCGACTCCTGCCGCTGCGCTCCTGCGCCCGCCGCCTGGCCCGGCCGCCACGCCCCTCGCCCCAGCGCGCCAATCGGGGAGCAGTGCCGCGGCCGCCGGGCCAATGCGGGGCCGGCTCCGCGCGGCGGGGGCGCGGGACTTCCTCCGCCCGCTTGTTTGGGCCGGGCGGCCCCGCCCCCTCGCCAGCACGTGGGCGCCCCGCCCTGCTCCGCGAAGGGGGCGTGGGCGGGGCCGGCGGCTCTCCCTGCGGGCGCCCCGGGCGCATTCCCACGTGCGCCCGGCAGACGCGCGAGCCGCCCCGGGGCCCCGCCCGCCCGCTCTGCTGGGGGTCTGCGGAGGCGGAAGAGAAGCCAGGAGCCCAGGCGGCCGCCCTCCCTGCAGGGTAGGCCCTGCCCCTCGGGCGTGGCCCGCGCGCCTGGGTTTGTCCCCGCAGCCGTAAGAGGGCGGCCCGCTGGAGGGAGGGAGGGAGGTCGGGCGGGCGGGCGGGCGGGCGGGCGGGCGGGGGGCTCGGGCGCGACCCCCGGGGAAAGCCGGGCTTGCTCGGAGTCTGCCCGCCGGCCGGTGCTGCGGGGCGCTCGGCGTCTCCGGAGTCCGGCTCCGTTCAAAGGAAACACGGCAGAGGGGGGACCGCTCTTCGAACCCCGCGCTGGAGTCCTTGAGGATCTCGGCCGGACCGGTCGGTCGCTTCCCTTCCAAACTCCTCTCGGGAAGAGGCCGCTCTCCGGACCCTCCCCGGACACCGGCCAGGCAACCCCCCCTAAAAAAAATTAGTCTTCGCGGCGGGGGGGGGGGAACGCCCTTCCTGCAGAGTTGCCCCCTTGAGCTGCTGCGTGCGTGGTCCGGGGGGAGTGGCCCCGGTGGCCTGGAGCCCAGTTGCCCTTTGGCCCCCGCTTGCTCCCCCTTGACCGTCGGACGGCCCGGCACAAAGAGCCCCTTCATCGGGCAGCTGAATAAGCCCAGATCAAAAGGGCTGAACCGGAGGAGATGGCGCCTGGAAAGCACTTATTTGCGCAAGGCTGAGGGGCTGCAGCCGAGGAGGAAGGGAAGGCGCCACCCGGTGCAAGCCACGGACGGAGGGCCGCTGCCGTCTTGGGAGCAACTGCCTGGTGACCCCTGCTTGCAGAAGCAGCTCGCCCAAGGGCCGGTGGACGGTCCTGCACTCTGGCTCGGTCAGCTCCCCCCAGAAGGATCCCAGTCGGCTGCCCCAAGAAGAGGCTCTGCCTGAGCTGCTGCTGCTGCACGTCAGCCGGGCTCAGCCCCAAAAAGCAGGTCCACCTGGGAAGTGGGCTGGGACACCTTGACCTGACCCACGAGCGGGGAGGTGCAGGAGGTGCCACGGCGTGAGCAGGTGTCAGGAGCAGAGCCAGAGGAGGTCTGAGATGCTGGAGTGCTTCTGCAGACCTGCATTCTGCCCATTCGAGGTGACACACGCACACACAAACCTTTATTGGCATATTTATTTTTTATTTATTTTATTTATTTCTTAAATTTATATGCCGCCCGATCCCCGAAGGGGATTTAAATTTAAAAACAAAACAAGGTTAAGCAATGCAGTTAAAATTACTAATTTCCAGTATAAAATTGGCAACAGTTTCACAAAAGAGCACATCAGAGCTGTTCAGGAGATCGGGCATCTTATAACACTCTTGCCACTGAGAACATTGCAAGAAAATGGAATTCATGTATTTCGTGCGTATCTTATTGTATTTAGGGCATAGAAACAGAGAATGGTGACACTCAAGTTGCCCTGATTAAAAATTGGGCAAATGTACGGCCTAGTTCCGAGCCTCTGCCCTGAAGGGCCAAGAGTGGCCCCAGATAAGCCCACCATCGAAGTGGGAGATGCGGGTGGCTGAGCTGCAGCTGTGCCAAGCCCTGCCAGCGGGCTGCCTCTGCAACTCAGGCAGGTGTGGGGTTTATTATTTATTCACCCAGCCTCCATCTCTCGGGCTGAGATTCAAGGGTTATCCCATGAATAAAAACAGCATAATACCAACAACACATGAAAACTGGACTGTAAAATTAAAGAACACCACAAAGCATAATACACACTGGAGAACTATCCTGTGAAACAATATAGTATGAAATAAATGCCCCAGAAATTGTGTCAAACTTTACTAACATCTCTCTTTCTCTCTCTCTTTCAACCTTTTATTGGCATGAGTTTAAAATACAACAGAGGTTGAGGAGAATCAAGTTAAAATAAGTAAATAAAATAAGTAAAAGACATTTCCAGCAGTTAAAACAATAAATAAATAAATAAACTAAAAAATCTGTGGCCTAATCTGTTGTGCCAGCGCCAGGAATTTGGCAACGCCTAGGGATTCTTCTGAGGAGACTGATCACATAAAAGCAGATAGGAAAGATTTGACCTTGTCTGATGAGTAGGCATAGTTCTCAGTGTATGGGTCTATATATTGTCTTCTAGATGAAGCGTATAGTTCGCAAACTTTACTAACATAAGAACCCAACAGCATAGGAGGGCATAACTGCTTAGGACGCTACTGCCTGGAAAACTGCAGCGCTGTCCTGGCTTCCTGGGGGTTCCATTTTGCACTTCCTGTCGAAGGACTTAAAAGTGGAGGCACAATAATAAAAAATGAAAACTTCAATGGAGCATTTCTAACCAGGCTCTCTACCAAATGAACTAAGCTTCCCATAGCCAGCAGAGGATGCTGGGAGTGGCCCTCCTGCTGAAACGTGTGTTGCAGGCAGCGGTGGGATTCAGCCGGTTCGCACCACTTCAGCAGAACCGGTCGTTAAAAGGGTGCTTGTAAACAACCAGTTGTTAAATTATTTGAATCTGGTTGTAGAGTGTGAAAGTCTTCATGGGCAATAACCGGCATCTTGAATTGAACACCCCCATGGTGTGCTGGGCTCACTCTTCCAGCCGGCAGTAATCTGCGTGCTGAACCAGACGGATATTCAACTATCGACCATTGACAGACCCAAGTAGCATGCATTCCAGTAGTCTAGTCTGAAGCAACTGGGGCATGGGTCTACAGGGCTGGATCAGTTGCATTGAGGCAAGGAGCTCCAGAGTGAACAAAAATGGGAGGAGGAGGCAGTGCCAGGGGCGTGTCCCGGCAGGGATAGACCCTCTGACATCACAGCGCCCGCCTCCTGCCGTCTGATCTAACTGGTCACCACGGCCAGTGTACATCTTGTTGCTCCGCTGTGTGGTCGCCAACTCTGTTCCAGCCTGGACCACACACTGTGGCATGCTGCTTAACAGACAGTGGTCCATCTTAATGGGCGAGCAGGGACAGGGGGGCTCTACAGACCTAGCAAAGGCCCGGGAGCCGTGTTGGAACAAGAGTGCTGCAAAGCCATTCGTGCAGCTGTGCCTTGCTTGTCTGGTTGAAGCTTGGTAGACGGGGGCCCCCCTGCAGCTTGGAAACATACGCACAGGTGTCAAACTCGCAGCCCTCCAGATGTTATGGACTACAGTTTCCATCGTCCCCTGCCAGCATTCAGTCCATAACATCTGGAGGGGTGCAAGTTTGACACCTTTAAGGGTTAGCCCCTATCACTGCTGGTATTTAAAAATGGGTGGGGCTAGGCAGACACAGCATAAGGGAGGGCAGCGATGGGGGTGGGGGGTGATGATGCAATAACAGGCCTCAGGAACGCAGCCAGGGAGCTCTGGTCCAACAGACTGGCATGCCAGGCAGCTACTCAGCAGAGGCTTCAACTGTGCCTGGAGCTCATCCCTGGGCTTTTGGGGAGCTCTCTCCGCTGGGTGCTGGTGACAAGGGAGGCAACCAGAAACGGGGGCTTTGTGGTGGTGGCCCCGGGCCAGGTGGACAGGACCCATCTTTTCCAGCTGCTGTTATGAAAGTCTGCTTCTGCCCTGGGGCCTATGTTATGAACAACAGTCAAGGCTTTATTGCACAGGTGTCAAACTCGTGGCCCTCCAGATGTTATGGACTACAGTTCCCATCATCCCCTGCCAGCATGATGCTGGCAGGGGATGATGGGAACTGTAGTCCACAACATCTGGAGGGCCACGAGTTTGACACCTGTGCTTTATTGTGTTGTTCAAGGTTGTGAGTCACCTTGCACAAGTCTCTGGAGAGGAGAGATGTGCATTTTCAAAACTGACTAAAGTGTGCTGCCTGTCGGGGCTGCAGCAGCTTGTAGCCATCAGTCATTGACCTCTTGCCAGCCGGAGGACCGCCAGCTGCATACCACACCACCATCTTGCTAAAGGTGCCAGCGGCAGTGGGGTTAAGAGTGTCACCCTAGGATCTGGCAGACCCAGGTTCGAATTCCCACTCTGTCGGGGAAACTTGCTGGGAGGCCTTGGCCCAGTCACAGATTTTCAGCCTAACCTACCTCACAGGGTGGTTGTGAGGATAAAATGGAGAAGAGATGCATGTAAGCTGCCTTGAGAAAGGGGGAGTACGTACCGTGAGCCTCAAAACAAGACAGTGTCTTTATACACTTGTAATTTGCTCCCCAAGATCGCTTAAGTGTCTTATTTTCAGGGGATGTCTTTATTTTTTCACTGTGCTCCGCTCGGGTCGGACATGCTTCCAAACAAAAAAAAATTTGCTACGCCTTACGTTTCGGGGGGGATGCCTTATATTTCGCACTTCAGCAAAACCTCGACTACGTCTTATTTTCCAGGGATGTCTTATATTCGGGGAAACAGGGTATTATGCAAACAAAAAAGGAAGTAAACAACCCCCCATTCCTGTATTCTCTACTCCTCTGGTGAGCAAGTACTGGGGGCCAACTGGCAGCATTGCTGTTATTCGCATTTGTAGCAGTGGCTCCTGGCTCCTGGATCACGGGATCGGGCGGCGCCTGCATGCGATTCTTTCACGGGAAGACTTGCAGCGACATTGGAACCTTTTTTAGCTGACAGGTTGTTTAAAAACAAAAAATCTGAGTAGCCCCTCCAGATGAAATGCCTTCCTCCGGAGACCTCATGCACTCCGAAAATAATGTCTCTAATTTTACACCTGCCCTGATGCCTCCATGCTTAGAATTCAGCTCGTGCTTGCGGGTGGCCTAAAATTACAGCAGGTTGCAGACGTGATATTTATCATTTTAAAAAGTAGCTTCTCGCTGGTGGAGCCACTGGCTCCCCCAGGCCTATTTGTAGTTTTTGAGCGATAACCAAGAACGTACCAGACTGCTCTGCTGTCTCTGGCCCTCGTTGTTTTTCCTTGTCCTGTTACGGAGCAAATACATATAAGGCAGCGCCTGGTGCCCCGTAGCTCAACCTGCCATCTGACACTTGCCGCCAGACATCCGTGGCATGCCCCTTTGGGGGTCAAAATCTCCACATTGCCCAAAGTCCTCCTATATGCTGGACGGAAAGCCCATGAGAATCTTCGCTCAAGTTAGAAAGGCCCGGGGTGCTAAGAAGGAGAGAGCTTTTAGCCTGGGGAAAATGCTCACACAGTCTGCTTTTGTGGAAGGGGTGCAGGCAAGCGGGCCGGAGGGAAAACTTCCAAGCACTGTTTTTGTACCAGTGAGAAGAGGTCCTTCACGCATTTCAGCCTCTGCTCACCTCCACTTTACTTCATCTAACTCCAAACGACTCACGTTGTTCTCCTCCCCTCCTTTTCTATTATATTTACAACAACCCTGCGAGGTAGGTTAAATTAAGAACGTGTCGCCCTGCAAGTTTTGATGACAGAGGTCAAACTTTGCTTGCTCTACTACCAGTGGGTCCGAGTGGATAAGGAGTTAAGTCAGAATCCTATAGAGCAGGAGTAGAGAACCTCTTGGCTCTCCAGATGATCTCTCAGGAACCTCAATTCCATCAGCCTTCGCCAGCGCATGGCCAATTGGCCATGCTGATATAGGGAGCTGATAGAGAATTGTAGTTCCTAGAACATCTGGAGAGCCTAGGTTCCTACCCCTGATCTAGGAGTGCGTGTCACTGAAGTGAAAGAGCCAACTCTGAGGGAGAACCCAATAGGGGCTCAAAGGAGATGTTTTGGCTTGAGCCCACAAATGGCTTGGCGTTGCCTGTTGCAATCACAGTGTAGTTTTGGTTGCCTTGGACTGTTTCCTGAAGGGGTTCCTGAGACCGGGGAGTGCGGCAACCTCGCGTGCTCTCCAGATGTTCATGGACTACAAAATCCACATCAGCTCCCCTGCCAACATGAGCCCAATTGTCCATGGAACATCTGGAGAGCTGTAGGTTGCTGGACCCCAGGTCTAGACTCCATCGCGTAAGTAGAAGCTTGTGCCTTCCCCTCCCCCGCAGGTCCTCTTGCAGGTGATTTCCCCCCATATCATCATTACAAACCCCCGTCAGATGGGGCAGGCAGAGGGAGCACAACGTCACCCAGGTAAACTCCATCGTGAAGTGGGGATTTGAATCTGAATCTCCCCAAGCCCAGTCTGACGCATTTGCACACTTGCAGTCTATCCGTACCAGAGCAAGGTTCCCGCCTCTCTCCTGAGAAGCTTCCAGGTTCCAGTCGTCCGCTCCTGCGCACCATGCTCCTAGGTGAGACAGCATCCTTAAGGCACAGTTGCCACATGGCGATGACTGGCGGGGTCTGCCTGCCGCCACTTGGGCTCAAGACAGCGCACAGATCTGTGGCATAAACAGCAGACCTGCCACCACGAGGGGGCTGCGGCTGCCAGATTAGCAAGGTGTTGCTGCTGCACAATATTGCAATAAGTGGGTGGCCACAGATTTTCCGGGGATGTTGCAGGTGGGCAAAGCTTGTGAGCCCTTCTACCTGCCACCCACTGTCCTGGGTCAAGTATCGGACCGTGCGCTGCAGCGCCACCTACAGGGTCCTGGCACAGCTGTCAGGAACACATTCCCGGTTTGGAATTAGAACAAAACGAAGCACACTCAAAATACACTAGCAAATTTACATGTTGGCAAAGCACTGTAGTACTAGTTAATTCTTTGAACATTCCAAGCTAAGTTTTACCTGCACTCTGCAAGCCCAACCCTATCCCCTGCGAGCGATACGTTAACCGGTCCCATTGTATGCAAATTAACAGGTTAACAGAGTGAACATTTTCACACTTGCTTCAGCTAATTTTGGGCAGGGACCCACTGAGGTGCTCTGCTCAGGAAACCCTTCAGGGCAGGAGAGGATCCAGGTCCAATGCACTGGGAGCAAAGGAACCTGAAATGACCGGATCAAGCAGTTTGAGCACGCAGTAAGCTCCCTCCGACGCTGAAGCGGTTTCTCCCAGTCTCCAGTTCATTGCTATATAGTTTTTTCCGAAATCCCTGAGGATGTCCCAGCCTGCAGCCCCACGTGAGACTCACAAGTCATGTCTTTTCTTTTGTTTGCCTCCAGTCTACTGATAAGGGAGGGAAAGAGGGCCTGACTGCCCTGAGAAAAAGTTTTATCTATTTTGATGGTCACCAAAACCCAATACCTGAACCAGCTTCACGTGGAGTCAAATCCTTGGTCCCTCAATCTCAGTTCTAACCCGTTCTCCAAGATTTGCAGCGGCCTTTCTCACTACCAACTACCTGAGGCCCTTCTTCCTTCCAAACATTTTCCACCTGACTCTTGGCTGGCAGAAGGGTTTTTGGTGAGAGATCTGAGAGAATAAAGCTGTTTATATGCTTCTTTTTGGAGCACATTGGATCCCAAGAGCTAATTATAGGAGCTGAACACAGAAGACTAGAGTTACAACACACTACGCACAGTCCAGCATCAGTGCACAATAGGATAGTAGTCCAGTGAGTGCAAATAAAAATGATGTATTTCCTCACCTGGGATAGTTCATACGTTTCCTTCCTCAGAGCCTCACAGTACAGTCCCTAAGCAGTTTTTCACCCTTTGGGCACACACTGACCTAAGCTGTGAGACTCTACTTCCTTGGGTTGGATCTACTTAAAATGCGGCATTCTGGCAGCAGAATGGCACCTGCACGCTGCTCTAGAACAGTGTTTTCCCAACCTTTTCTCAACGGCGTCATGTGCACGCTTGATCTCACTCTTCATATCTCAGAGGGTACCCTTGAGGAGTTCATTTGATTTTTTTTTGCATTTTAAGGTTTTTTTTTCGGTTTTGGCCTCTAGGGTGGGGGAGTGATAGGCTTGAGGAGCAGGGGAGGAGGAGGGAAAGCAAGCGTTGACAGCTGCGTTGTTTGTTTGCCTAAATTTGGCACGGCTTGGGGGGATTGAAAGGGAGAGCTCCCTTTACCCCCCAATCCACATTGAATTTAGGCAAATAAAACAATGTTGTTTTCAGTCATTGTTGTTTTAAGGGAGCTCCATGAGGCTTCCAACCCCCCCTTCAAAAATCCTTTGGTTCCGGGGGGGGGGGGGTCGAACTGGGTAGCATTTAATCAATTGAGGTGCACCCTGGGACGTCAACTCAATGGGTACCCACAGGGCATTTTCGCGGAACTCTGGTTGGGAATCACTGCTCTACAGAACAAGAGCCAGATTCAAAGTTATCCTCAGGAGTAGCACAGGGAATGCTGGAAGCCCCACCAGCTGGGCCAAGCTTGGATTCCTGCGCTCTGTTTCCCTCTGGCTTCAGGGGTCACCACTGTAACCTGTTCTCTCAGATGTTAAGTGAACTTCACAATTCCTATCATCCCCCTGTCAGGGGCATGGCTAACTGGCAATGGCGCTGGTAGGGTCAGTGGAATTGTAGTTCATGTTAATGGTATCCTGGAGAGCCGCAGGTTGCAGACCCCTGCCTCTGGCTGCTCCCACCATAGCAGAGGTCTACTGCCTCCGTTATGTAAACCTGCACTCTGTGCAGGGGCCACTTTTGAAGACAATTTCAAAGGCTATTTAAATGACTTTTTAATGCACCCATTTTAATTTGTTAGCCGCCTTGGTGGCCCTATGAAGGCAGAACGGCACAGTAAAAATCTTGTTGAAGAAACCAACTGAAAGCTCCATTCACACCCAGTGCAGCTGCCCAGTTACAAACAGGTCATAGTACATCTAGCCAAACTGCTGAGATCTCAAAACATCTGTACCAACTGCTGGCTTGTTTCCACGTTCAGTTCAAAGTGCTGGTCTCAACCTTTGAAGCTCTTATCGGCCTGGGACCTGAAGCACTTCCTGGGTCACCCCTGGGGGCTATTTACAGCGCCAACACCAAGGGAGATTCAGACAGTTCCCGCTCATCCGGGGGCTTTTCCAGGGGCAACCCAGTCCTTTGGAACGGATGTCCCTACAGAACTATGGGAACTATTAGCCCTAGCAATTGCTAAGAGAGAGAGATTAAGGCGGATTCAAACGCATTTGTGGACGCTAATTTATGGCTGTTGCTGGGTTTAATGTTGATAGTACAGCCTGCTTATTTGGAAACCATGTCAAGTGCTTCGGCCAGAATTTCTCTCGTGGAAGAGGGAAGGGCTGAAGGCGCAGCCGTTTCCTAATGGCTCCAGCGTCATCTTCCTCTTGGCAATCTCAGCACGTTGCTCCTCTTGGGTATCCCACTCTGATCATGAATTTGCAGATCTTCTGCTCCTAATAATTCATGTGGAAAGACAGAGTCCCTCCTAGCACAGGTTTCCAAGACATCCTCCCACCAGAATGAACTTGAGAACTCTGCAAGTTTGGAAGCTGCTCTTCTCAGCCTCCTGCCCTGCTAGTTACAGCTGGAAGCTGTTCTCTGTAAACCCTGCAGCTTCTATAGTCACATTCTGACTCAGTTTGCTTTGAATTCTAGCGTTTCCTGCTCAACAGCTCACAGCTCAAACTTGTTAAAACCACCTTGAGCCGTTGCCTAAACACCAGGAGGAACAGAGCCGTTCTGAAACCCCTTGGCACCTCCTTCAAGGCAGCCCCGCCCTGTGTGATCAGCCTTTGGACCAGGAAGAGAGAACAGGAAATTGGCCTGGAATTGAAGGGCCTGATCTCAGGCCCTGAATGTCAAAACCAGCAGCTTTAGCAGAGACTGGAAGCCACCTGGAAGCAACGGAAGACACCTGAGAAGGGCGTTCAAGGCAGCTGCATCTTAGGCACGCTTGAAGTTGCACCTGGCCAGAAATGCTCATTTGAAATCAAGCCATCAGTAAGATGGGAGGAAAGGGTATTTGTACACCTGAGCAGGAAAATGAAGCACGCAAGAAGTTTGTGCCTCTTCAAAAATGGCACCTGCTGCCTAAAGCTTTGGCTGGTGGGTGTGGAACCCACCAAGGCTGTGTAGCCTAGAGCACAGGTGTCAAACTCGTGGCCCTCCAGATGTTATGGACTACAGTTCCCATTATCCAGCATCACACTGGCAGGGGATGATGGGAACTGTAGTCCATAACATGTGTGGAGGGTCAGTAAATTGACACCTATGATGCAGGGAACCTCATGAGCTCAGATGTTCAGCCTAGGGCATTCCCATCAGCCCCTACCAGCATGGCCAATTGGCCATGCTGACAGAGGCTGATGGGAATTGTAGTTCCTGAACATTTGGAGAGCCGCAGGTTCCCTACCCCTGGCCTAGAGGATAGCAGGACACAAGTATTGAAACACCCACCCACCCCGGCAAGCTGCGACTCAGCGTGGAATGACCAGAACCAACTCAGCGCACAAGTGACCAGAACCGTTCCCGTAACAGAGTGCCACTAGAAAGGCAGCACAGGCCCTGTTGCACAGATGCCAAAGATGACGGTTGTGGTTCGCTCTGCCGATCTCCGGGTGGGGTCTAGGGAGCTCACACTTTTCCAACTGATCCCCAGACGACAGAGATCGAGTCCCCTGAAGAAAACGCAGCTTTGGTGGGTGGGTTCTATGGCATGTTAGCACACTGAGGCCCCTCCCCAAACTCTGCTCTATCCCAGCTGAACCCCCCAAAGCTCCAGATATTTCCAAACCCAGTTGGTAGCCCTAAGCAGTGGGAGCCGCAACGCTGACCGAAAAGCTCCCCACCCTCCCATTTTTCCTCACTTTTTTCCTCTGCCCCCTCCTGCGAAACAGCTTCAGAGTCGATTCAGAACTCCGGAAACTGGGCCTCAAGCTGTCAGTCGAGTGAGTAAGGCTGACCAAATGGCCAGGTCTCCAGCCCACCATGGGAAAGGCAGCGGCTCTAGGAAAGCTGGCCTCTACCCCTGCCGCTGGCACAGGTATTTCCAGCCATGAAGATGGGACGGAGTTCTGTGCTTGGGCAAATCACTACGGGTGCCCTGACTCTTCCGGCAGCCCAGCCCATTTTCTTTGCAGATTGCCTGAACCTTCCACACCGGCTCCAGCCTCCCTCCCTCCAGATTTACAGAACCAGTTTCACCTTTCTCACTTATGTAATGATAAAACACCTTGCAGATTTCAGGCGCTACATGAACAAAGAATAAATGGGGGGGAGGGGTGTGAGAATTGCAGGCAGTTGAGGTGGAAAAATCCTTCCCCTCCCACACAAATCTGATTCACCAGGTTATTACAGCAGCTTCAGCAGGCCCATCCCCCCCCCCCCCCGCCGCTCCCCCCTGCAACAGATTCGATTCTCCTCTGCATTCTAAGGACAATTAGTTTCAAGGTTTTTTAAAGAATCCAACAAAAACAAGCCAGCGTTCTCCTTTGTACTCCAGGGGAGTCTTTCAGCCGCCTCGCAGGCAGGAACTCCACCCTGAGGTTTGCTATTCAGAAGGAATTAAAGCCACCTTCGCCTCATGCCATACTAAGAGCTCCGCAAGCGACGCACACAGGTGAGCATGTTTGAACTGTTGAAATAGAAAAGTTTATTTGGAGATCTGCAAACAACCCCCTCAAACAAAACAACAATGCTTCAGGAAAGTCGTGTGAGATGTGAATCTGTCCTATGTAAGCAGGTGCGTTCAAGCCCAAACCGAAAGAACAAACAAACCCCACGGTTCTTCTGCTATGCAGGCAAAACACGTACACTTAAGACCAGCACACACTTTACCGATCCGACACCAAGAAAGCAGGTGGAGCATGCGCCACCCCCACCTCGGGAGAAAGCACTCAGCTGTGTTTGGTCCTCCCGTGCTGTTGGCAACAAAAGTTCTGCTCCCCCGAAGGGGGGTGGGTGGGTGTGCATTAGGAACCACCTGCGCCGCTCAAGTAATACTTGGTTTCAGGAACAAGGGACCAATAAGCATGCAGGAGATCAAACAATGAAGTGTCTGTTGCGTTTCCAGGGATGCTCCAACACCAAACCAATTCCTTGAAGAACTCCTTAAGGCTGTCCTTTCGGAGATATTTCAGAACTGAAGAAAAGTCCTTCCCAGTCAGGTGGCCAGTTCCATCTGAAGACGCAGTCACTATTCACTTGACATATGGATGTCTACGGCACAGAGAGACGTGTGCGAGACGCGGACAGTGGACAAACGGAGAACCAGGCACGACAGCTGCAGAAATCCAAGGATCCCTTCCAGTGACACGAGTACACACAATGTAGCAAGAGGGCTCACACTGCTTTCCGGTGATATTCGGGAGGCGCAACCTCATAGTCGCTTGCACTGAACAGCATGGAAGAATTCTTGGCAAGGTATCTGAACGCAGAAGAAGAAGAAGAAGAAAGTCAGAGTTGAAAGGTCCAGCACAAAACTGGAGAGCGGCCGGTCCGTCAATGGGGCAGGACTGCAAACCCTGAAGGGAGATTATTTTTTAAAACCCGGCCTTAATAATCCAAGTGGCTTCTGAGGGAGCTCATAAAAGAAAACAGAAACGAGCACAGAGCCAGCGTGGAAGAAGTCTGAAGAGAGACATCCCCCTTGACCAGAGCTCATTTCCAATTTCACTGCAACCACCGTCCACACCAGCTGAAACTTTCTTAGCAGCTCTTCAGGGGCAATGCACATGACAATCATCCAATTTCGAAGGGATCTGAGTGTGGGAAACTGTGGCCAAATACTGCTTATTCCAGCATCACAGAGCACTCTCTATTCAAAAGAGGGGTCGCAGGAACGTTGTATAAAAATCCTGGGAGTCCCACTGCTTGTTAACTCAAAAGCCTGCTTCTCTGGGGAAAATGTGCGCCCCCCCCCTCGCCAGCAACTTGAGAAAACGACTGGCCGACCAGATCTCTTCTGGACACCCTGGAATTAAGCTCCACTTGGAAGGACTGCACTTCTAGTTCTTGGTGTGCCTTTGCCAGGGGGAGCTGGGGCAACCCAAAGAGGCAGTCAGGTTGGCTCCTGGAGAGGATGAGGTCCTGCCAACTGAAGTGGTCTCAGGTGCCCTCACACACACACACCCCCCGACTCAGCCGTCACTGGGACACAGGCCATCTCAAGAGGTCCCACATGCTCAAACACTCTCTTGCAGCCATCGGCGAGAGGAGTCTGGGGCAGACTCTTTTGAGTATCAAACAGGGGTGGCCAACCTATGGCACTCCAGATGTCCATTGACTGCAATTCCCTGTGGTACCAGGCTGATGCCGGTCACCACAGGACAAGCGAGGCTTGTGAGAACCACCACGGGAAGTTTGGCAGAAGTGGAAACACAAGGCAGTGCGAGCCACCCGGTACTTCTAAGGACTGCATCTGTCTGGGATGGTCAAAGGCCATTCTCTTTTGAGCCTTCACTAGAACAGGGGTCTGCAACCTGCGGCTCCAGAGCCGCATGCAGCTCTTTCAGCCTTATACTGCAGCTCCGTGTGGCCTGGAGGTTGGAGGGTAGCGTGGGCGTGTCCCTCCAGTCCTCCAGAGCAGCGCTGGAAGGAAAGGTGAATGGAGGGGCCGAACCGGAGGCGGCTCCGTGTGTGAGGGTGCCGCTTTTCGAGTCCCCTCCACTCACCTCTCCTTCCAGCACTGCTCTGAAGGGCTGGAGGGACACGCCCACGTCGGGCAGAGGGGTTTTCCCTGTCCGGCACTGCTGCCTCCTGCAGCGTGAGATGCGGTGGTACCGGACAGCCGCCATCCCCCCTCTGCCCCAAGGAGCAGGCGTCTGCCTGCTTTGTTGGGCAGGGGGGTTTCCCTGCCTGGCGCCTCCGCTTCCCAGCGCTGGAAGGAAAGGTGGAGGGGCCGAACCGGAGGCGGCTCCCTCCGGCTCAGTAGATCTTCGGGGCCATGGAAAACGGGTCCAAATGGCTCTTTGGGTGGTAAAGGTTGCCTACCCCTGCACTAGAACATCGTGGACTGAAATATTCCACCACACCCCTATCCCAAAGGAGCGGGAATCACAGGAAAAGATGTCAGGGCACAATTGTCTAAGGAACTCAGAACAGGAAGAACACCTCCATTAGACTGAATCCCACAGTGTCCTTGTTGGAAAACATGTGTGCCTCCACAGGCACACGGAGCACCTGGGAAAGGGCAGGTCAAGTGCTACACTCCCAGGTGCTCCACTGGCTTGCCGCTGGAGCCGCTGGCAGTGCTGGACCAGACCTGCCCTTTCCCAGGTGCTCCGTGTGCCTGTGGAGGTTGCAGTGTCTGTGGCCGTTCCTCATCTACTGTTTCCCTCCCTTCTCCTATGTAGCCCTAGAGAGCAGGAGCCGCCCAATTACTGCCTTCCTAGGCAGCCCCAGAAGGATTCGGCTGTTAACGCTCCAACCGTCAATGGCGACAGACATCAGCTGCTCCAGACCAGGCAGGAAACCTGAGGAGAGACCAAGGCTAGGACTCACCACAAAGGAAGAAACAGGAGAGCTTTGTTTAGATCAGATCTTGCCGAGATCAGAGATTTTTCAGGCCCTGGTTGTACCTCTTTCAGCCAGAGAAGAGAGGCTCCAGAGGAATTGTTTTCTCCTTGTCCCTGGGATTTTCTAATGAACAAATAATCCTCACCCTACTGGACTGGTGGTCCCTGAGACTGGAGCAGCCACGAGGGGAGCTGCAGCGACATCTGAGCTAGGTAAAGTGAGCTAATAATATTCTTCAGAGCATCTCAAAGCTGCTCTGGAAATATGGAGGTTTGGCAAACTGGATATCAGGAAGCTTCAAGGACTTTTGTCCTGTGGATCGGGTGATGCTCTCTATACTACCCCAGCTGCAGGGGGGGTTACCAACTTAGGGAAAAAATCCTCCCGGTGGAAAAACCCTGAGGATTCCGGCAAGCCGGTTGGGAGGTGTCCTTCCCTCCAAATGCCTCTGCTGTCCCCTTGCCATATCCACTGGGTTATTTAAAACTCACACAAGTGGAAGAAATGGGGGAAACCACTCTGACAGGCTAGGATTTTGGCTTCCCCCACTAATCCAACCCAACAGTCCTGATATTTAGAACTCTGTCCGTCCCACCATCCACAGTGACAGCAGGTCACGAAGGCCGCTGCCTCCCCCGTCAGCCTCCCACAGTGACCCCGGTTGTCTCCTCTGTTCCGGTACTAAAACCAGAAGCACTGCCCATCAACCCCGCTGGGCTGGGAACAGGGCTTCAATCCCCCCCCCACTCCCCCCACTGCCTGCTGTGCTTCAGAGGGCCTCTCCCTCAGAGGCACCCAACGAGGCTCTTCGTTTCGTTCCTGCTTTGCCACAGTGTCAGCGAGGCCTGCAGGAGGAGGAGTCTCCTCTCCTCCTCCTCAACCTGTTTATGCCAGGCACCAGCAAGCTGGAGGCCACAGAGGAAGTCTCCTGGCCCAACCTGCCGTGGGCGTGGCCCGGCACCCTGATTCTCTGCAGCCTGGATTATTCCGGGGAAGGGATGGTGGCAACCAAGTCCGCAGTGAGGTTGCCTCCACTCTCGGAACAGTCTCACGCTGCCGTAATCCACCTGAGGGAAGGGGCAACCCTTTCCCCCACATCTACATCATCGTTCTTTACCACCCACACCACTGATCTGCTGTTCTGAGGGACTGAGATACAGCTAAGACAGGGGTCTGCAACCTGTGGCTCTCCAGATGTTCATGGACTACAAATCCCATCAGCCCCTGCCAGCATGGCCATGCTGGCAGGGGCTGATGGGATTTGTAGTCCATGAACATCTGGAGAGCCACAGGTTGCAGACCCCTGATCTAAGAAAAGGTCAAGGGCTCCTTGGTGCCCGGGAAAACAGACGCTTCCCCCAGGATGGTCTCTACTTGCCCTGCCGAACAGTTATGCAACCCCTCAGACTCATCTTCCAAGAAGAACAAGCATGGGAAGGGAAGGAGAGCCATGGGGATCGTGCCCACTGGCCACTGACGCCCTCCCCTGAGCTTGCACTTCCTTCTCCCAAGGAGGACATAATAGCCAGGGGGGGCCAGAAGCCCCAGGCTCACTGCCTGCGATCAGCCCAGTGGGCCGCCCCGGATAGTGCTTACGTGGCCCTTGATGGATGGCGGTTGCTTACATCATGTGCCGTACATTTAAGGGGTCTTGTTGTGAGCAACGATGGGGCGAGAAGGGGGAGAAGAAGTGGGCCAAGTAAATGAAAGAAAAGGTGCTTAACCCTGCTTAACTACCCCAACACACTCACATGTCAGATTCTCGGGTGATGACTAAAATGGCCCCGCTAGCCCAAACACCACTGACGTGAAAGCATGCGACCGTCCCTTTGGACAGCCACAGAAAAGCCCGAGCAGGGACTCCGAGGGGTTCAAAAACTGGGCAGTGAGGCAGCCACGGAGAGAGAGGCCTTCTTTATTCACTAGCCCACCCCATTATCCCCTGTTTGAAATCTGGCCCATGAGCTGTGGACCTGTGTATCTGCAGCAGGCAATTGTCCTGCCTCATAAAGACTGAAAAGAGGACTGACACGGGAAACAGGAAGAGCTTACTGGAAAACCCCAGGGGAGCTGGAGGACCCAAGAGCCCCAGGTCCTGTTCACCCACCCACCTGCCACCGCCAGCACATGCCACACAACTCAGCTCTTGTATATGTAGATGCGGCCTCTGCTTCCCCACTCCCAGGGCTCCCAACGCATGAACGGGCCACGCAATCAGATAGACGTGAGCGCTCTGGGTGGGGATGAGCCTGAGTATGAATGCACAAAAGCAGGAAAAACACGTCCCACTTTACTCAAGAGAAGCGAAGACCATCTGCTATACATACTTTAAGAAGTCGTGCAGGTAGTTCAGCAGCAAGGCCAAGCTCTTCTCATCAAGGGGAGTATAAGCCAGCATCGCTCCAATCCGGACTGTAACAGCAGCAACAACAACAACTTTGTACAGCCAGCAAATGAAGAGCTGATGACTCAAAACAGTCCAGTATTCATTTAATTAAGGTGCGAAGACAGCCTGTCATGTGGACTGCACAGGATTTTTCTTTCAAAAGAAGACTCGACCAATCCTGTTTAACATCTTTGCAAGTCCTTAAGGAAAGCCTGAAAACACCTCCCCCCACCCCTTTCAGGCCAAGAGAACCAGAGATTCTGAATGTGCACACACGCACAAGGACCAAGAAGAGGAAAGTAAAAGGCGACACAAAATTCCCTGGCCAGGCAGTGCTGATCTATCAAGGCATATTGAACTGTACACAGCTGAATAGCAGACGCCATGAATATCGTAGCTCATTTATAAAGAAATATGTTTAATACCCCATCGCGGAAAGCAAAATCCATTCCCAAGAAAGAATCCATTCCTCGGTTCCAGAGGTTTCCGTATCCAAGGGATCTCACAGATCACTTGCACAGGAATCCCATTTCCGTGGCAACATCACAAGATCCCACACTGACTACATGAGCGCCTAATTCTGCCACTGCCCAGACAGGCCTCAGTGTTTGACAGCAGCGCTTGACTTTTACAATCCACTGATGCCATCACTTGGCTTTCACTTGCTGCAGTTGCTTTTGTGTAAATTTTGTTTGTCACCTTGGAAAAGCAACATCTAAAAAAATGTTAAGTTGTGTGACACAACAGAGCCCTTTGAAAAGGAGTGGGATGCTCGCTGCCTCACTCAACGTTATTCAGAGAAGCAGAAGCTTTGACTGTGTTTAAAAGGACTGTCCTTCACGCAACAGTAGTCCCAACTCCAAATACAGCTGCAAAAGGGGAAGGCTTTTGCAAGAAGCACCTTGCAGCCTTTGGTGCCATACATACCAAATAGTCGGAGGAGGTGGGGGGCTCCATAGACCTGCGACATGGGTGCGTCGGGGTGGTCTGCTAAGATCTCCGCATACTGTGGTCTCTCAAATTTATACAGCAGTTGAGTGCCGAGCATGACATTGAAGTATTCTTTGATGCCCGCAACAACTTCGTTAACAGCGTATTCTCTGGGTGGACAAGGAAAAGGACTCACTGAAGGCTAGCTGGCCACTTAGTAGGAGTCACACCAGGGCTGCCAACATGGAGAAGGAAATAATTCCATCCAGTCCACCCCACCCTGGTACTACCTGGTGGTAACCTTGAGCTATACTCCCCTGGGGCTCTATCCCTAATGTTGTTACACAAATGGCCCCTCTGCCTCCTCCTCCTCCTCCTCACTTGTTATCGGTGTTCCCTCGGGATTTCTTGTAGTTTGCATAATCCTCTAAAATGGAGTCAACGTTCTTCTTGGCAGGAAGATAGAAGAGCTGAAGAAGAGGAGGACAAACACTTTAAGCCAACATGAAGAGACTCTGGGGGGAAAGCACCTATCCACTGAGAGCCAACACTGACTTTGTTTGAAATCCTGATCAAGAGACCAAGTCGTTTGTGTCTTTTAAGCCCAGCAAGGGAAAAGACCAAACATCACAGTTTTAAGCCCCAAATTCACCACTAAATGGCTGCAAAGTCCCTTGAGAAGAGGTCACCTTTGATTCCAGGGGATGTTAACCATTCCCCAGTAGTACACATCCCTTTCTAGGCTTGAGTGGTGGCCAAGCCAATCCTTCGGTTTGGGTGAAAACAATCTTTCTGGGCCCATTTCATTCTGAAACCAGGTCACATTTGGGGCTAAAACCTGCCTTGATGGGGGAGAATCAGCATGCAAACGCCATCTCTGATTGAGGTGCTGTGTGGTTTCCGGGCTGTATGGCCGTGTTCTAGCAGCATTCTCTCCTGACATTTCGCCTACATCTGTGGCTGAATGCATCTTCAGAGGATCCTCTGAAGATGGCAAAACGTCAGGAGAGAATACGGCCATACAGCCCGGAAACCACACAGCACCTCAGTGATTCCGGCCGTGAAAGCCTTCGACAATACGCTGTCTCTGATTTCTTGGTGGCAGCTTTAGGCATGAATGGGACAGATGGGAACCTGAGGGAGCAGCAGTGGCGTAGGAGGTTAAGAGCTCGTGTATCTAATCTGGAGGAACCGGGTTTGATTCCCAGCTCTGCCACCTGAGCTGTGGAGGCTTATCTGGGGAATTCAGATTAGCCTGTACACTCCCACACACGCCAGCTGGGTGACCTTGGGCTAGTCACAGCTTGTCGGAGCTCTCTCAGCCCCACCTACCTCACAGGGTGTTTGTTGTGAGGGGGGAAGGGCAAGGAGATTGTCAGCCCCTTTGAGTCTCCTGTAGGAGAGAAAGGGGGGATATAAATCCAAACTCTTCTTCTTCTTCTTCTGCATTTCACTGATTTCCATTCCTATCTCACTGACAAGGCGGTGGCACAAGCCCACGGCGTATGTGCTGCAGGGCTCCCCAAGGCTCCACTAGGTTCTCCGTGCTATTCAGCGTACCACCTTTATTTTTCAAGCGCTTTGCTGAGATCCTGCTCTTGGGAACGTTTAGCGCCAGCAAACACCACAAAACCTACACTACTGTGATGATTTGGATAGCAGCCCATCCAGTAACTAGACCTTCCCTTCCCAGATAAGAGAACTATTCAGCCCTGTGAATTGCCGGGAGAAGTGAAGCATCATTATGGCAGTGATAACATCCTTCCCGGCATCAAATAAGGTGCTAACACAAGAGCCTGGAAGCAGGAAGGGGGAGTGAACTGAAGTGCCGCCGGTTTCTGCTCCACAACATACTTGTCCGCCCTGCCTGATCACTTGAAGGTGCGATTGCTCAATTCTATCCTGCACTCTTCGGGGACTCTCAACAACAGCTTACATACATCTCAAAATATAAGCCCACTAAAGGTTACTAAACAAATACTTTACTGTTACTGTTAACAGTAACCAATACTTTACTGTTACCTGCTTTTGCCGGGTGATCAAATCCCAGTCGTCCACAAGCCATGGTTTCAGTTCCTCTGGTATTTTCACCTTTACTTCCACTCTGTTCATAAAGGTTTCCTCCTGAACAGGCAAGGATGCAAGTCATAAATCTCACATTTGCAGGTTTCGTTGAGACTACCCTGGTTCCTGAACTCGGAATTTGAGGCACATGTGCCAGGAGAGCCCACGTCTTCTCTGGGGCCCCTAACCCTACACAGAGGGGCCCTGAAGGACAAAAGACCCTCAGGCACAGAACTGAGAGCCACCACCTGTTAGGAGCACAGGGGGGCAACTGCAGGCCTTGCAACAGAAGAGGCATACAAACCGGCAGCACCAACCGCCTGATTTGAGCAATGGGAAGAATTAAGGTGAGCGGACAAACGTCCTGCGGCTCCCAGCCCCACCTTTAGCTGCCTGCTCCCTGCCAGTTAAGCCCGACAATCACAGAGCTGCGGCTCCCATCCTGTGGGCCAGGGAGCCCCGAAGGGGGGAAAATTACTGAAAAGGATTCGTCCAGCTTGGGCATGTTTCTGCCTTCCTCCACCTGTGCCTCCACGGCAGCCATGCCCGCCCAACTGGGTGATAGGCCTGCTGGGCTCCAGCTGCCAGCCTGTTTGCCACAGTAGGGCTGCTCATTTGTTTATTTAGAATATCTCTATGCCGCCTCTTCAGAGACCTGCTCGAGGCAGTTCACAATTAAAAACCACATTAGGATAGAAGCAGACTGTTTAAAAGCTGATGAGAAAAAAAACACACCTACTTAAAAGACCGGATTTTTTTTAAAGAAGTCTTTTAGCCTGGAATGTAAACGGAAGTAAAGGAAGACACCAGGCAAACCTCGAGGGGGACAGCACGCCAAAGGCGAGGCGCCACAACAGTAAACATCCTGTCTTTAGTCACCAAATCTCCTCAGCTGGGTCCAGCTGCTCAGACCCATCCATTTAGGTCAGGGGTCTGCAACCTGTGGCTCTCCAGATGTTCATGGACTACAACTGGCCATGCTGGCAGGGGCTGATGGGAATTGTAGTCCACGCACATCTGGAGAGCCACAGGTTACAGACCCCTGACCTAGGCAGGAGAGGCATCAGGCTGATCCCAAGACCCCTGCAGTGTTGACTGGCCCAATCAGGACTCCTTGCCGACTCCCAAGAGAAGTGCTGCTGCTAAGGCCAAGGGGGCGGGAGCAATCAGCCATCCCTCGAGCAGAATCCTCTCCAGAAAAGACATTTTTGTGCTACACTTTCATCGTTACAGGTATCAGATCCTGACACCTGCGAGCTCTTTGGGGCACCAGCTCACCACCGGAAAGCAGGGTGGAAATCGAAACAGGCACCCACCAATTGTCAAGGAATTAAAGCTTATTAGGCACCTTTGTGAATTCCCATGAGTGCAGCCTAACTCTTCACTGGGTTAGGAAAAGGGCCGTCCTAGGCAGCTACACCAATAATTCCAAACAATATGAACCCATCAGGCTTCTTATACTGTTCCCTGGGCTGTACTATCTACCCCGACATGCAGTAATTGTGACAAAAGTCCTACTCCTTGCTAGAACGTCTGGGATCTTGAACCCCTGGAGATTCCAGGAGAATGAGCCATTCATTTCCTTTCAACACTGAAGGATCCTGCAGATTTAACCCCTTTTGGACAAGGGATAATCAGGTTTGGACTAGAGCCAATACAAGATGCTTAATGAAGGTAGGACTATATTTTTTAAAAGCTCTGATTGTTTACAGCAGCCTCTGACATTAGAAATGGGAGTCTGCACGGGACTGGAGATATCAGCTTGGTGTTCTTAGAAAGAAGGCTGGCTTAGGTCCAGTTCCATTTTCCAGAAGTATCTGGATATTTAGCGCTTTCCCTTGTCTTTGCAGGAACCGAGTTCAGAGGAAACTGGGCAGGAGTTGAGAACTCCTCCTTGTTAACCGCAAGGAACTCTGTGGATGCTCTGAGAAACCTGCTACAGCCTATATACCCTGTCTCACCCAAAAAAAACAGTGCAGTCGTTCGTGCTGTGGTGTGTCCACAGTAGAAAATAGCCCTGAAGGATTATAAGTAGGCAGGCGAGCAAGTGAGTAGTGTGTTTGGGAGTAGGGGGGTAGACGGGGGGGCCCAGTATGGTGTTTGGGCTGAAGGGGGGGGGGGGGGGGGGAAGGCTATTGCCAGGCCCGAAAGGAAAGCAGCATCTTACCGCAGCTCTCCTGTCAGGTCTGGCTTGGTGTTTGGGCTGGGGGGAGAAAGAGAAGTTATTGTCAGGCCTGGCAGGAGAGCAGCAGCAAGCTTAGAGGCAAAAACTGCACACAAAATTACAACTACCAGGATTCCCTCTACTATAAAAAGGTCCAGGAAGTGGCAGCTAATGAATTCAAAAACTTCCTGAGATCTTTTGGCGAGACAGAGTATAAGTCTGTGGTGGCGAACCTTTGGCACTCCAGATGTTATGGACTACAATTCCCATCCCCCCCCCCCACCCCCCCCCCCCCCCCCCCCCCAACCCAACCCCCCCCCCCCCCCCCCCCCCCCCCCCCTCCTCTCCCCCCCCCCCCCCCCCCCACCCCCCCCCCCTCCCACCCCCCCCCCCCCCCCCCCCCCACCCCCCCCACCCCCCCCCCCCCCCACCCCCCCCCCCCCCCACCCCCCCCCCCCCCCACCCCCCCCCCCCCCCACCCCCCCCCCCCCCCACCCCCCCCCCCCCCCACCCCCCCCCCCCCCCACCCCCCCCCCCCCCCACCCCCCCCCCCCCCCACCCCCCCCCCCCCCCACCCCCCCCCCCCCCCACCCCCCCCCCCCCCCACCCCCCCCCCCCCCCACCCCCCCCCCCCCCCACCCCCCCCCCCCCCCACCCCCCCCCCCCCCCACCCCCCCCCCCCCCCACCCCCCCCCCCCCCCACCCCCCCCCCCCCCCACCCCCCCCCCCCCCCACCCCCCCCCCCCCCCACCCCCCCCCCCCCCCACCCCCCCCCCCCCCCACCCCCCCCCCCCCCCACCCCCCCCCCCCCCCACCCCCCCCCCCCCCCACCCCCCCCCCCCCCCACCCCCCCCCCCCCCCACCCCCCCCCCCCCCCACCCCCCCCCCCCCCCACCCCCCCCCCCCCCCACCCCCCCCCCCCCCCACCCCCCCCCCCCCCCACCCCCCCCCCCCCCCACCCCCCCCCCCCCCCACCCCCCCCCCCCCCCACCCCCCCCCCCCCCCACCCCCCCCCCCCCCCACCCCCCCCCCCCCCCACCCCCCCCCCCCCCCACCCCCCCCCCCCCCCACCCCCCCCCCCCCCCACCCCCCCCCCCCCCCACCCCCCCCCCCCCCCACCCCCCCCCCCCCCCACCCCCCCCCCCCCCCACCCCCCCCCCCCCCCACCCCCCCCCCCCCCCACCCCCCCCCCCCCCCACCCCCCCCCCCCCCCACCCCCCCCCCCCCCCACCCCCCCCCCCCCCCACCCCCCCCCCCCCCCACCCCCCCCCCCCCCCACCCCCCCCCCCCCCCACCCCCCCCCCCCCCCACCCCCCCCCCCCCCCACCCCCCCCCCCCCCCACCCCCCCCCCCCCCCACCCCCCCCCCCCCCCACCCCCCCCCCCCCCCACCCCCCCCCCCCCCCACCCCCCCCCCCCCCCACCCCCCCCCCCCCCCACCCCCCCCCCCCCCCACCCCCCCCCCCCCCCACCCCCCCCCCCCCCCACCCCCCCCCCCCCCCACCCCCCCCCCCCCCCACCCCCCCCCCCCCCCACCCCCCCCCCCCCCCACCCCCCCCCCCCCCCACCCCCCCCCCCCCCCACCCCCCCCCCCCCCCACCCCCCCCCCCCCCCACCCCCCCCCCCCCCCACCCCCCCCCCCCCCCACCCCCCCCCCCCCCCACCCCCCCCCCCCCCCACCCCCCCCCCCCCCCACCCCCCCCCCCCCCCACCCCCCCCCCCCCCCACCCCCCCCCCCCCCCACCCCCCCCCCCCCCCACCCCCCCCCCCCCCCACCCCCCCCCCCCCCCACCCCCCCCCCCCCCCACCCCCCCCCCCCCCCACCCCCCCCCCCCCCCACCCCCCCCCCCCCCCACCCCCCCCCCCCCCCACCCCCCCCCCCCCCCACCCCCCCCCCCCCCCACCCCCCCCCCCCCCCACCCCCCCCCCCCCCCACCCCCCCCCCCCCCCACCCCCCCCCCCCCCCACCCCCCCCCCCCCCCACCCCCCCCCCCCCCCACCCCCCCCCCCCCCCACCCCCCCCCCCCCCCACCCCCCCCCCCCCCCACCCCCCCCCCCCCCCACCCCCCCCCCCCCCCACCCCCCCCCCCCCCCACCCCCCCCCCCCCCCACCCCCCCCCCCCCCCACCCCCCCCCCCCCCCACCCCCCCCCCCCCCCACCCCCCCCCCCCCCCACCCCCCCCCCCCCCCACCCCCCCCCCCCCCCACCCCCCCCCCCCCCCACCCCCCCCCCCCCCCACCCCCCCCCCCCCCCACCCCCCCCCCCCCCCACCCCCCCCCCCCCCCACCCCCCCCCCCCCCCACCCCCCCCCCCCCCCACCCCCCCCCCCCCCCACCCCCCCCCCCCCCCACCCCCCCCCCCCCCCACCCCCCCCCCCCCCCACCCCCCCCCCCCCCCACCCCCCCCCCCCCCCACCCCCCCCCCCCCCCACCCCCCCCCCCCCCCACCCCCCCCCCCCCCCACCCCCCCCCCCCCCCACCCCCCCCCCCCCCCACCCCCCCCCCCCCCCACCCCCCCCCCCCCCCACCCCCCCCCCCCCCCACCCCCCCCCCCCCCCACCCCCCCCCCCCCCCACCCCCCCCCCCCCCCACCCCCCCCCCCCCCCACCCCCCCCCCCCCCCACCCCCCCCCCCCCCCACCCCCCCCCCCCCCCACCCCCCCCCCCCCCCACCCCCCCCCCCCCCCACCCCCCCCCCCCCCCACCCCCCCCCCCCCCCACCCCCCCCCCCCCCCACCCCCCCCCCCCCCCACCCCCCCCCCCCCCCACCCCCCCCCCCCCCCACCCCCCCCCCCCCCCACCCCCCCCCCCCCCCACCCCCCCCCCCCCCCACCCCCCCCCCCCCCCACCCCCCCCCCCCCCCACCCCCCCCCCCCCCCACCCCCCCCCCCCCCCACCCCCCCCCCCCCCCACCCCCCCCCCCCCCCACCCCCCCCCCCCCCCACCCCCCCCCCCCCCCACCCCCCCCCCCCCCCACCCCCCCCCCCCCCCACCCCCCCCCCCCCCCACCCCCCCCCCCCCCCACCCCCCCCCCCCCCCACCCCCCCCCCCCCCCACCCCCCCCCCCCCCCACCCCCCCCCCCCCCCACCCCCCCCCCCCCCCACCCCCCCCCCCCCCCACCCCCCCCCCCCCCCACCCCCCCCCCCCCCCACCCCCCCCCCCCCCCACCCCCCCCCCCCCCCACCCCCCCCCCCCCCCACCCCCCCCCCCCCCCACCCCCCCCCCCCCCCACCCCCCCCCCCCCCCACCCCCCCCCCCCCCCACCCCCCCCCCCCCCCACCCCCCCCCCCCCCCACCCCCCCCCCCCCCCACCCCCCCCCCCCCCCACCCCCCCCCCCCCCCACCCCCCCCCCCCCCCACCCCCCCCCCCCCCCACCCCCCCCCCCCCCCACCCCCCCCCCCCCCCACCCCCCCCCCCCCCCACCCCCCCCCCCCCCCACCCCCCCCCCCCCCCACCCCCCCCCCCCCCCACCCCCCCCCCCCCCCACCCCCCCCCCCCCCCACCCCCCCCCCCCCCCACCCCCCCCCCCCCCCACCCCCCCCCCCCCCCACCCCCCCCCCCCCCCACCCCCCCCCCCCCCCACCCCCCCCCCCCCCCACCCCCCCCCCCCCCCACCCCCCCCCCCCCCCACCCCCCCCCCCCCCCACCCCCCCCCCCCCCCACCCCCCCCCCCCCCCACCCCCCCCCCCCCCCACCCCCCCCCCCCCCCACCCCCCCCCCCCCCCACCCCCCCCCCCCCCCACCCCCCCCCCCCCCCACCCCCCCCCCCCCCCACCCCCCCCCCCCCCCACCCCCCCCCCCCCCCACCCCCCCCCCCCCCCACCCCCCCCCCCCCCCACCCCCCCCCCCCCCCACCCCCCCCCCCCCCCACCCCCCCCCCCCCCCACCCCCCCCCCCCCCCACCCCCCCCCCCCCCCACCCCCCCCCCCCCCCACCCCCCCCCCCCCCCACCCCCCCCCCCCCCCACCCCCCCCCCCCCCCACCCCCCCCCCCCCCCACCCCCCCCCCCCCCCACCCCCCCCCCCCCCCACCCCCCCCCCCCCCCACCCCCCCCCCCCCCCACCCCCCCCCCCCCCCACCCCCCCCCCCCCCCACCCCCCCCCCCCCCCACCCCCCCCCCCCCCCACCCCCCCCCCCCCCCACCCCCCCCCCCCCCCACCCCCCCCCCCCCCCACCCCCCCCCCCCCCCACCCCCCCCCCCCCCCACCCCCCCCCCCCCCCACCCCCCCCCCCCCCCACCCCCCCCCCCCCCCACCCCCCCCCCCCCCCACCCCCCCCCCCCCCCACCCCCCCCCCCCCCCACCCCCCCCCCCCCCCACCCCCCCCCCCCCCCACCCCCCCCCCCCCCCACCCCCCCCCCCCCCCACCCCCCCCCCCCCCCACCCCCCCCCCCCCCCACCCCCCCCCCCCCCCACCCCCCCCCCCCCCCACCCCCCCCCCCCCCCACCCCCCCCCCCCCCCACCCCCCCCCCCCCCCACCCCCCCCCCCCCCCACCCCCCCCCCCCCCCACCCCCCCCCCCCCCCACCCCCCCCCCCCCCCACCCCCCCCCCCCCCCACCCCCCCCCCCCCCCACCCCCCCCCCCCCCCACCCCCCCCCCCCCCCACCCCCCCCCCCCCCCACCCCCCCCCCCCCCCACCCCCCCCCCCCCCCACCCCCCCCCCCCCCCACCCCCCCCCCCCCCCACCCCCCCCCCCCCCCACCCCCCCCCCCCCCCACCCCCCCCCCCCCCCACCCCCCCCCCCCCCCACCCCCCCCCCCCCCCACCCCCCCCCCCCCCCACCCCCCCCCCCCCCCACCCCCCCCCCCCCCCACCCCCCCCCCCCCCCACCCCCCCCCCCCCCCACCCCCCCCCCCCCCCACCCCCCCCCCCCCCCACCCCCCCCCCCCCCCACCCCCCCCCCCCCCCACCCCCCCCCCCCCCCACCCCCCCCCCCCCCCACCCCCCCCCCCCCCCACCCCCCCCCCCCCCCACCCCCCCCCCCCCCCACCCCCCCCCCCCCCCACCCCCCCCCCCCCCCACCCCCCCCCCCCCCCACCCCCCCCCCCCCCCACCCCCCCCCCCCCCCACCCCCCCCCCCCCCCACCCCCCCCCCCCCCCACCCCCCCCCCCCCCCACCCCCCCCCCCCCCCACCCCCCCCCCCCCCCACCCCCCCCCCCCCCCACCCCCCCCCCCCCCCACCCCCCCCCCCCCCCACCCCCCCCCCCCCCCACCCCCCCCCCCCCCCACCCCCCCCCCCCCCCACCCCCCCCCCCCCCCACCCCCCCCCCCCCCCACCCCCCCCCCCCCCCACCCCCCCCCCCCCCCACCCCCCCCCCCCCCCACCCCCCCCCCCCCCCACCCCCCCCCCCCCCCACCCCCCCCCCCCCCCACCCCCCCCCCCCCCCACCCCCCCCCCCCCCCACCCCCCCCCCCCCCCACCCCCCCCCCCCCCCACCCCCCCCCCCCCCCACCCCCCCCCCCCCCCACCCCCCCCCCCCCCCACCCCCCCCCCCCCCCACCCCCCCCCCCCCCCACCCCCCCCCCCCCCCACCCCCCCCCCCCCCCACCCCCCCCCCCCCCCACCCCCCCCCCCCCCCACCCCCCCCCCCCCCCACCCCCCCCCCCCCCCACCCCCCCCCCCCCCCACCCCCCCCCCCCCCCACCCCCCCCCCCCCCCACCCCCCCCCCCCCCCACCCCCCCCCCCCCCCACCCCCCCCCCCCCCCACCCCCCCCCCCCCCCACCCCCCCCCCCCCCCACCCCCCCCCCCCCCCACCCCCCCCCCCCCCCACCCCCCCCCCCCCCCACCCCCCCCCCCCCCCACCCCCCCCCCCCCCCACCCCCCCCCCCCCCCACCCCCCCCCCCCCCCACCCCCCCCCCCCCCCACCCCCCCCCCCCCCCACCCCCCCCCCCCCCCACCCCCCCCCCCCCCCACCCCCCCCCCCCCCCACCCCCCCCCCCCCCCACCCCCCCCCCCCCCCACCCCCCCCCCCCCCCACCCCCCCCCCCCCCCACCCCCCCCCCCCCCCACCCCCCCCCCCCCCCACCCCCCCCCCCCCCCACCCCCCCCCCCCCCCACCCCCCCCCCCCCCCACCCCCCCCCCCCCCCACCCCCCCCCCCCCCCACCCCCCCCCCCCCCCACCCCCCCCCCCCCCCACCCCCCCCCCCCCCCACCCCCCCCCCCCCCCACCCCCCCCCCCCCCCACCCCCCCCCCCCCCCACCCCCCCCCCCCCCCACCCCCCCCCCCCCCCACCCCCCCCCCCCCCCACCCCCCCCCCCCCCCACCCCCCCCCCCCCCCACCCCCCCCCCCCCCCACCCCCCCCCCCCCCCACCCCCCCCCCCCCCCACCCCCCCCCCCCCCCACCCCCCCCCCCCCCCACCCCCCCCCCCCCCCACCCCCCCCCCCCCCCACCCCCCCCCCCCCCCACCCCCCCCCCCCCCCACCCCCCCCCCCCCCCACCCCCCCCCCCCCCCACCCCCCCCCCCCCCCACCCCCCCCCCCCCCCACCCCCCCCCCCCCCCACCCCCCCCCCCCCCCACCCCCCCCCCCCCCCACCCCCCCCCCCCCCCACCCCCCCCCCCCCCCACCCCCCCCCCCCCCCACCCCCCCCCCCCCCCACCCCCCCCCCCCCCCACCCCCCCCCCCCCCCACCCCCCCCCCCCCCCACCCCCCCCCCCCCCCACCCCCCCCCCCCCCCACCCCCCCCCCCCCCCACCCCCCCCCCCCCCCACCCCCCCCCCCCCCCACCCCCCCCCCCCCCCACCCCCCCCCCCCCCCACCCCCCCCCCCCCCCACCCCCCCCCCCCCCCACCCCCCCCCCCCCCCACCCCCCCCCCCCCCCACCCCCCCCCCCCCCCACCCCCCCCCCCCCCCACCCCCCCCCCCCCCCACCCCCCCCCCCCCCCACCCCCCCCCCCCCCCACCCCCCCCCCCCCCCACCCCCCCCCCCCCCCACCCCCCCCCCCCCCCACCCCCCCCCCCCCCCACCCCCCCCCCCCCCCACCCCCCCCCCCCCCCACCCCCCCCCCCCCCCACCCCCCCCCCCCCCCACCCCCCCCCCCCCCCACCCCCCCCCCCCCCCACCCCCCCCCCCCCCCACCCCCCCCCCCCCCCACCCCCCCCCCCCCCCACCCCCCCCCCCCCCCACCCCCCCCCCCCCCCACCCCCCCCCCCCCCCACCCCCCCCCCCCCCCACCCCCCCCCCCCCCCACCCCCCCCCCCCCCCACCCCCCCCCCCCCCCACCCCCCCCCCCCCCCACCCCCCCCCCCCCCCACCCCCCCCCCCCCCCACCCCCCCCCCCCCCCACCCCCCCCCCCCCCCACCCCCCCCCCCCCCCACCCCCCCCCCCCCCCACCCCCCCCCCCCCCCACCCCCCCCCCCCCCCACCCCCCCCCCCCCCCACCCCCCCCCCCCCCCACCCCCCCCCCCCCCCACCCCCCCCCCCCCCCACCCCCCCCCCCCCCCACCCCCCCCCCCCCCCACCCCCCCCCCCCCCCACCCCCCCCCCCCCCCACCCCCCCCCCCCCCCACCCCCCCCCCCCCCCACCCCCCCCCCCCCCCACCCCCCCCCCCCCCCACCCCCCCCCCCCCCCACCCCCCCCCCCCCCCACCCCCCCCCCCCCCCACCCCCCCCCCCCCCCACCCCCCCCCCCCCCCACCCCCCCCCCCCCCCACCCCCCCCCCCCCCCACCCCCCCCCCCCCCCACCCCCCCCCCCCCCCACCCCCCCCCCCCCCCACCCCCCCCCCCCCCCACCCCCCCCCCCCCCCACCCCCCCCCCCCCCCACCCCCCCCCCCCCCCACCCCCCCCCCCCCCCACCCCCCCCCCCCCCCACCCCCCCCCCCCCCCACCCCCCCCCCCCCCCACCCCCCCCCCCCCCCACCCCCCCCCCCCCCCACCCCCCCCCCCCCCCACCCCCCCCCCCCCCCACCCCCCCCCCCCCCCACCCCCCCCCCCCCCCACCCCCCCCCCCCCCCACCCCCCCCCCCCCCCACCCCCCCCCCCCCCCACCCCCCCCCCCCCCCACCCCCCCCCCCCCCCACCCCCCCCCCCCCCCACCCCCCCCCCCCCCCACCCCCCCCCCCCCCCACCCCCCCCCCCCCCCACCCCCCCCCCCCCCCACCCCCCCCCCCCCCCACCCCCCCCCCCCCCCACCCCCCCCCCCCCCCACCCCCCCCCCCCCCCACCCCCCCCCCCCCCCACCCCCCCCCCCCCCCACCCCCCCCCCCCCCCACCCCCCCCCCCCCCCACCCCCCCCCCCCCCCACCCCCCCCCCCCCCCACCCCCCCCCCCCCCCACCCCCCCCCCCCCCCACCCCCCCCCCCCCCCACCCCCCCCCCCCCCCACCCCCCCCCCCCCCCACCCCCCCCCCCCCCCACCCCCCCCCCCCCCCACCCCCCCCCCCCCCCACCCCCCCCCCCCCCCACCCCCCCCCCCCCCCACCCCCCCCCCCCCCCACCCCCCCCCCCCCCCACCCCCCCCCCCCCCCACCCCCCCCCCCCCCCACCCCCCCCCCCCCCCACCCCCCCCCCCCCCCACCCCCCCCCCCCCCCACCCCCCCCCCCCCCCACCCCCCCCCCCCCCCACCCCCCCCCCCCCCCACCCCCCCCCCCCCCCACCCCCCCCCCCCCCCACCCCCCCCCCCCCCCACCCCCCCCCCCCCCCACCCCCCCCCCCCCCCACCCCCCCCCCCCCCCACCCCCCCCCCCCCCCACCCCCCCCCCCCCCCACCCCCCCCCCCCCCCACCCCCCCCCCCCCCCACCCCCCCCCCCCCCCACCCCCCCCCCCCCCCACCCCCCCCCCCCCCCACCCCCCCCCCCCCCCACCCCCCCCCCCCCCCACCCCCCCCCCCCCCCACCCCCCCCCCCCCCCACCCCCCCCCCCCCCCACCCCCCCCCCCCCCCACCCCCCCCCCCCCCCACCCCCCCCCCCCCCCACCCCCCCCCCCCCCCACCCCCCCCCCCCCCCACCCCCCCCCCCCCCCACCCCCCCCCCCCCCCACCCCCCCCCCCCCCCACCCCCCCCCCCCCCCACCCCCCCCCCCCCCCACCCCCCCCCCCCCCCACCCCCCCCCCCCCCCACCCCCCCCCCCCCCCACCCCCCCCCCCCCCCACCCCCCCCCCCCCCCACCCCCCCCCCCCCCCACCCCCCCCCCCCCCCACCCCCCCCCCCCCCCACCCCCCCCCCCCCCCACCCCCCCCCCCCCCCACCCCCCCCCCCCCCCACCCCCCCCCCCCCCCACCCCCCCCCCCCCCCACCCCCCCCCCCCCCCACCCCCCCCCCCCCCCACCCCCCCCCCCCCCCACCCCCCCCCCCCCCCACCCCCCCCCCCCCCCACCCCCCCCCCCCCCCACCCCCCCCCCCCCCCACCCCCCCCCCCCCCCACCCCCCCCCCCCCCCACCCCCCCCCCCCCCCACCCCCCCCCCCCCCCACCCCCCCCCCCCCCCACCCCCCCCCCCCCCCACCCCCCCCCCCCCCCACCCCCCCCCCCCCCCACCCCCCCCCCCCCCCACCCCCCCCCCCCCCCACCCCCCCCCCCCCCCACCCCCCCCCCCCCCCACCCCCCCCCCCCCCCACCCCCCCCCCCCCCCACCCCCCCCCCCCCCCACCCCCCCCCCCCCCCACCCCCCCCCCCCCCCACCCCCCCCCCCCCCCACCCCCCCCCCCCCCCACCCCCCCCCCCCCCCACCCCCCCCCCCCCCCACCCCCCCCCCCCCCCACCCCCCCCCCCCCCCACCCCCCCCCCCCCCCACCCCCCCCCCCCCCCACCCCCCCCCCCCCCCACCCCCCCCCCCCCCCACCCCCCCCCCCCCCCACCCCCCCCCCCCCCCACCCCCCCCCCCCCCCACCCCCCCCCCCCCCCACCCCCCCCCCCCCCCACCCCCCCCCCCCCCCACCCCCCCCCCCCCCCACCCCCCCCCCCCCCCACCCCCCCCCCCCCCCACCCCCCCCCCCCCCCACCCCCCCCCCCCCCCACCCCCCCCCCCCCCCACCCCCCCCCCCCCCCACCCCCCCCCCCCCCCACCCCCCCCCCCCCCCACCCCCCCCCCCCCCCACCCCCCCCCCCCCCCACCCCCCCCCCCCCCCACCCCCCCCCCCCCCCACCCCCCCCCCCCCCCACCCCCCCCCCCCCCCACCCCCCCCCCCCCCCACCCCCCCCCCCCCCCACCCCCCCCCCCCCCCACCCCCCCCCCCCCCCACCCCCCCCCCCCCCCACCCCCCCCCCCCCCCACCCCCCCCCCCCCCCACCCCCCCCCCCCCCCACCCCCCCCCCCCCCCACCCCCCCCCCCCCCCACCCCCCCCCCCCCCCACCCCCCCCCCCCCCCACCCCCCCCCCCCCCCACCCCCCCCCCCCCCCACCCCCCCCCCCCCCCACCCCCCCCCCCCCCCACCCCCCCCCCCCCCCACCCCCCCCCCCCCCCACCCCCCCCCCCCCCCACCCCCCCCCCCCCCCACCCCCCCCCCCCCCCACCCCCCCCCCCCCCCACCCCCCCCCCCCCCCACCCCCCCCCCCCCCCACCCCCCCCCCCCCCCACCCCCCCCCCCCCCCACCCCCCCCCCCCCCCACCCCCCCCCCCCCCCACCCCCCCCCCCCCCCACCCCCCCCCCCCCCCACCCCCCCCCCCCCCCACCCCCCCCCCCCCCCACCCCCCCCCCCCCCCACCCCCCCCCCCCCCCACCCCCCCCCCCCCCCACCCCCCCCCCCCCCCACCCCCCCCCCCCCCCACCCCCCCCCCCCCCCACCCCCCCCCCCCCCCACCCCCCCCCCCCCCCACCCCCCCCCCCCCCCACCCCCCCCCCCCCCCACCCCCCCCCCCCCCCACCCCCCCCCCCCCCCACCCCCCCCCCCCCCCACCCCCCCCCCCCCCCACCCCCCCCCCCCCCCACCCCCCCCCCCCCCCACCCCCCCCCCCCCCCACCCCCCCCCCCCCCCACCCCCCCCCCCCCCCACCCCCCCCCCCCCCCACCCCCCCCCCCCCCCACCCCCCCCCCCCCCCACCCCCCCCCCCCCCCACCCCCCCCCCCCCCCACCCCCCCCCCCCCCCACCCCCCCCCCCCCCCACCCCCCCCCCCCCCCACCCCCCCCCCCCCCCACCCCCCCCCCCCCCCACCCCCCCCCCCCCCCACCCCCCCCCCCCCCCACCCCCCCCCCCCCCCACCCCCCCCCCCCCCCACCCCCCCCCCCCCCCACCCCCCCCCCCCCCCACCCCCCCCCCCCCCCACCCCCCCCCCCCCCCACCCCCCCCCCCCCCCACCCCCCCCCCCCCCCACCCCCCCCCCCCCCCACCCCCCCCCCCCCCCACCCCCCCCCCCCCCCACCCCCCCCCCCCCCCACCCCCCCCCCCCCCCACCCCCCCCCCCCCCCACCCCCCCCCCCCCCCACCCCCCCCCCCCCCCACCCCCCCCCCCCCCCACCCCCCCCCCCCCCCACCCCCCCCCCCCCCCACCCCCCCCCCCCCCCACCCCCCCCCCCCCCCACCCCCCCCCCCCCCCACCCCCCCCCCCCCCCACCCCCCCCCCCCCCCACCCCCCCCCCCCCCCACCCCCCCCCCCCCCCACCCCCCCCCCCCCCCACCCCCCCCCCCCCCCACCCCCCCCCCCCCCCACCCCCCCCCCCCCCCACCCCCCCCCCCCCCCACCCCCCCCCCCCCCCACCCCCCCCCCCCCCCACCCCCCCCCCCCCCCACCCCCCCCCCCCCCCACCCCCCCCCCCCCCCACCCCCCCCCCCCCCCACCCCCCCCCCCCCCCACCCCCCCCCCCCCCCACCCCCCCCCCCCCCCACCCCCCCCCCCCCCCACCCCCCCCCCCCCCCACCCCCCCCCCCCCCCACCCCCCCCCCCCCCCACCCCCCCCCCCCCCCACCCCCCCCCCCCCCCACCCCCCCCCCCCCCCACCCCCCCCCCCCCCCACCCCCCCCCCCCCCCACCCCCCCCCCCCCCCACCCCCCCCCCCCCCCACCCCCCCCCCCCCCCACCCCCCCCCCCCCCCACCCCCCCCCCCCCCCACCCCCCCCCCCCCCCACCCCCCCCCCCCCCCACCCCCCCCCCCCCCCACCCCCCCCCCCCCCCACCCCCCCCCCCCCCCACCCCCCCCCCCCCCCACCCCCCCCCCCCCCCACCCCCCCCCCCCCCCACCCCCCCCCCCCCCCACCCCCCCCCCCCCCCACCCCCCCCCCCCCCCACCCCCCCCCCCCCCCACCCCCCCCCCCCCCCACCCCCCCCCCCCCCCACCCCCCCCCCCCCCCACCCCCCCCCCCCCCCACCCCCCCCCCCCCCCACCCCCCCCCCCCCCCACCCCCCCCCCCCCCCACCCCCCCCCCCCCCCACCCCCCCCCCCCCCCACCCCCCCCCCCCCCCACCCCCCCCCCCCCCCACCCCCCCCCCCCCCCACCCCCCCCCCCCCCCACCCCCCCCCCCCCCCACCCCCCCCCCCCCCCACCCCCCCCCCCCCCCACCCCCCCCCCCCCCCACCCCCCCCCCCCCCCACCCCCCCCCCCCCCCACCCCCCCCCCCCCCCACCCCCCCCCCCCCCCACCCCCCCCCCCCCCCACCCCCCCCCCCCCCCACCCCCCCCCCCCCCCACCCCCCCCCCCCCCCACCCCCCCCCCCCCCCACCCCCCCCCCCCCCCACCCCCCCCCCCCCCCACCCCCCCCCCCCCCCACCCCCCCCCCCCCCCACCCCCCCCCCCCCCCACCCCCCCCCCCCCCCACCCCCCCCCCCCCCCACCCCCCCCCCCCCCCACCCCCCCCCCCCCCCACCCCCCCCCCCCCCCACCCCCCCCCCCCCCCACCCCCCCCCCCCCCCACCCCCCCCCCCCCCCACCCCCCCCCCCCCCCACCCCCCCCCCCCCCCACCCCCCCCCCCCCCCACCCCCCCCCCCCCCCACCCCCCCCCCCCCCCACCCCCCCCCCCCCCCACCCCCCCCCCCCCCCACCCCCCCCCCCCCCCACCCCCCCCCCCCCCCACCCCCCCCCCCCCCCACCCCCCCCCCCCCCCACCCCCCCCCCCCCCCACCCCCCCCCCCCCCCACCCCCCCCCCCCCCCACCCCCCCCCCCCCCCACCCCCCCCCCCCCCCACCCCCCCCCCCCCCCACCCCCCCCCCCCCCCACCCCCCCCCCCCCCCACCCCCCCCCCCCCCCACCCCCCCCCCCCCCCACCCCCCCCCCCCCCCACCCCCCCCCCCCCCCACCCCCCCCCCCCCCCACCCCCCCCCCCCCCCACCCCCCCCCCCCCCCACCCCCCCCCCCCCCCACCCCCCCCCCCCCCCACCCCCCCCCCCCCCCACCCCCCCCCCCCCCCACCCCCCCCCCCCCCCACCCCCCCCCCCCCCCACCCCCCCCCCCCCCCACCCCCCCCCCCCCCCACCCCCCCCCCCCCCCACCCCCCCCCCCCCCCACCCCCCCCCCCCCCCACCCCCCCCCCCCCCCACCCCCCCCCCCCCCCACCCCCCCCCCCCCCCACCCCCCCCCCCCCCCACCCCCCCCCCCCCCCACCCCCCCCCCCCCCCACCCCCCCCCCCCCCCACCCCCCCCCCCCCCCACCCCCCCCCCCCCCCACCCCCCCCCCCCCCCACCCCCCCCCCCCCCCACCCCCCCCCCCCCCCACCCCCCCCCCCCCCCACCCCCCCCCCCCCCCACCCCCCCCCCCCCCCACCCCCCCCCCCCCCCACCCCCCCCCCCCCCCACCCCCCCCCCCCCCCACCCCCCCCCCCCCCCACCCCCCCCCCCCCCCACCCCCCCCCCCCCCCACCCCCCCCCCCCCCCACCCCCCCCCCCCCCCACCCCCCCCCCCCCCCACCCCCCCCCCCCCCCACCCCCCCCCCCCCCCACCCCCCCCCCCCCCCACCCCCCCCCCCCCCCACCCCCCCCCCCCCCCACCCCCCCCCCCCCCCACCCCCCCCCCCCCCCACCCCCCCCCCCCCCCACCCCCCCCCCCCCCCACCCCCCCCCCCCCCCACCCCCCCCCCCCCCCACCCCCCCCCCCCCCCACCCCCCCCCCCCCCCACCCCCCCCCCCCCCCACCCCCCCCCCCCCCCACCCCCCCCCCCCCCCACCCCCCCCCCCCCCCACCCCCCCCCCCCCCCACCCCCCCCCCCCCCCACCCCCCCCCCCCCCCACCCCCCCCCCCCCCCACCCCCCCCCCCCCCCACCCCCCCCCCCCCCCACCCCCCCCCCCCCCCACCCCCCCCCCCCCCCACCCCCCCCCCCCCCCACCCCCCCCCCCCCCCACCCCCCCCCCCCCCCACCCCCCCCCCCCCCCACCCCCCCCCCCCCCCACCCCCCCCCCCCCCCACCCCCCCCCCCCCCCACCCCCCCCCCCCCCCACCCCCCCCCCCCCCCACCCCCCCCCCCCCCCACCCCCCCCCCCCCCCACCCCCCCCCCCCCCCACCCCCCCCCCCCCCCACCCCCCCCCCCCCCCACCCCCCCCCCCCCCCACCCCCCCCCCCCCCCACCCCCCCCCCCCCCCACCCCCCCCCCCCCCCACCCCCCCCCCCCCCCACCCCCCCCCCCCCCCACCCCCCCCCCCCCCCACCCCCCCCCCCCCCCACCCCCCCCCCCCCCCACCCCCCCCCCCCCCCACCCCCCCCCCCCCCCACCCCCCCCCCCCCCCACCCCCCCCCCCCCCCACCCCCCCCCCCCCCCACCCCCCCCCCCCCCCACCCCCCCCCCCCCCCACCCCCCCCCCCCCCCACCCCCCCCCCCCCCCACCCCCCCCCCCCCCCACCCCCCCCCCCCCCCACCCCCCCCCCCCCCCACCCCCCCCCCCCCCCACCCCCCCCCCCCCCCACCCCCCCCCCCCCCCACCCCCCCCCCCCCCCACCCCCCCCCCCCCCCACCCCCCCCCCCCCCCACCCCCCCCCCCCCCCACCCCCCCCCCCCCCCACCCCCCCCCCCCCCCACCCCCCCCCCCCCCCACCCCCCCCCCCCCCCACCCCCCCCCCCCCCCACCCCCCCCCCCCCCCACCCCCCCCCCCCCCCACCCCCCCCCCCCCCCACCCCCCCCCCCCCCCACCCCCCCCCCCCCCCACCCCCCCCCCCCCCCACCCCCCCCCCCCCCCACCCCCCCCCCCCCCCACCCCCCCCCCCCCCCACCCCCCCCCCCCCCCACCCCCCCCCCCCCCCACCCCCCCCCCCCCCCACCCCCCCCCCCCCCCACCCCCCCCCCCCCCCACCCCCCCCCCCCCCCACCCCCCCCCCCCCCCACCCCCCCCCCCCCCCACCCCCCCCCCCCCCCACCCCCCCCCCCCCCCACCCCCCCCCCCCCCCACCCCCCCCCCCCCCCACCCCCCCCCCCCCCCACCCCCCCCCCCCCCCACCCCCCCCCCCCCCCACCCCCCCCCCCCCCCACCCCCCCCCCCCCCCACCCCCCCCCCCCCCCACCCCCCCCCCCCCCCACCCCCCCCCCCCCCCACCCCCCCCCCCCCCCACCCCCCCCCCCCCCCACCCCCCCCCCCCCCCACCCCCCCCCCCCCCCACCCCCCCCCCCCCCCACCCCCCCCCCCCCCCACCCCCCCCCCCCCCCACCCCCCCCCCCCCCCACCCCCCCCCCCCCCCACCCCCCCCCCCCCCCACCCCCCCCCCCCCCCACCCCCCCCCCCCCCCACCCCCCCCCCCCCCCACCCCCCCCCCCCCCCACCCCCCCCCCCCCCCACCCCCCCCCCCCCCCACCCCCCCCCCCCCCCACCCCCCCCCCCCCCCACCCCCCCCCCCCCCCACCCCCCCCCCCCCCCACCCCCCCCCCCCCCCACCCCCCCCCCCCCCCACCCCCCCCCCCCCCCACCCCCCCCCCCCCCCACCCCCCCCCCCCCCCACCCCCCCCCCCCCCCACCCCCCCCCCCCCCCACCCCCCCCCCCCCCCACCCCCCCCCCCCCCCACCCCCCCCCCCCCCCACCCCCCCCCCCCCCCACCCCCCCCCCCCCCCACCCCCCCCCCCCCCCACCCCCCCCCCCCCCCACCCCCCCCCCCCCCCACCCCCCCCCCCCCCCACCCCCCCCCCCCCCCACCCCCCCCCCCCCCCACCCCCCCCCCCCCCCACCCCCCCCCCCCCCCACCCCCCCCCCCCCCCACCCCCCCCCCCCCCCACCCCCCCCCCCCCCCACCCCCCCCCCCCCCCACCCCCCCCCCCCCCCACCCCCCCCCCCCCCCACCCCCCCCCCCCCCCACCCCCCCCCCCCCCCACCCCCCCCCCCCCCCACCCCCCCCCCCCCCCACCCCCCCCCCCCCCCACCCCCCCCCCCCCCCACCCCCCCCCCCCCCCACCCCCCCCCCCCCCCACCCCCCCCCCCCCCCACCCCCCCCCCCCCCCACCCCCCCCCCCCCCCACCCCCCCCCCCCCCCACCCCCCCCCCCCCCCACCCCCCCCCCCCCCCACCCCCCCCCCCCCCCACCCCCCCCCCCCCCCACCCCCCCCCCCCCCCACCCCCCCCCCCCCCCACCCCCCCCCCCCCCCACCCCCCCCCCCCCCCACCCCCCCCCCCCCCCACCCCCCCCCCCCCCCACCCCCCCCCCCCCCCACCCCCCCCCCCCCCCACCCCCCCCCCCCCCCACCCCCCCCCCCCCCCACCCCCCCCCCCCCCCACCCCCCCCCCCCCCCACCCCCCCCCCCCCCCACCCCCCCCCCCCCCCACCCCCCCCCCCCCCCACCCCCCCCCCCCCCCACCCCCCCCCCCCCCCACCCCCCCCCCCCCCCACCCCCCCCCCCCCCCACCCCCCCCCCCCCCCACCCCCCCCCCCCCCCACCCCCCCCCCCCCCCACCCCCCCCCCCCCCCACCCCCCCCCCCCCCCACCCCCCCCCCCCCCCACCCCCCCCCCCCCCCACCCCCCCCCCCCCCCACCCCCCCCCCCCCCCACCCCCCCCCCCCCCCACCCCCCCCCCCCCCCACCCCCCCCCCCCCCCACCCCCCCCCCCCCCCACCCCCCCCCCCCCCCACCCCCCCCCCCCCCCACCCCCCCCCCCCCCCACCCCCCCCCCCCCCCACCCCCCCCCCCCCCCACCCCCCCCCCCCCCCACCCCCCCCCCCCCCCACCCCCCCCCCCCCCCACCCCCCCCCCCCCCCACCCCCCCCCCCCCCCACCCCCCCCCCCCCCCACCCCCCCCCCCCCCCACCCCCCCCCCCCCCCACCCCCCCCCCCCCCCACCCCCCCCCCCCCCCACCCCCCCCCCCCCCCACCCCCCCCCCCCCCCACCCCCCCCCCCCCCCACCCCCCCCCCCCCCCACCCCCCCCCCCCCCCACCCCCCCCCCCCCCCACCCCCCCCCCCCCCCACCCCCCCCCCCCCCCACCCCCCCCCCCCCCCACCCCCCCCCCCCCCCACCCCCCCCCCCCCCCACCCCCCCCCCCCCCCACCCCCCCCCCCCCCCACCCCCCCCCCCCCCCACCCCCCCCCCCCCCCACCCCCCCCCCCCCCCACCCCCCCCCCCCCCCACCCCCCCCCCCCCCCACCCCCCCCCCCCCCCACCCCCCCCCCCCCCCACCCCCCCCCCCCCCCACCCCCCCCCCCCCCCACCCCCCCCCCCCCCCACCCCCCCCCCCCCCCACCCCCCCCCCCCCCCACCCCCCCCCCCCCCCACCCCCCCCCCCCCCCACCCCCCCCCCCCCCCACCCCCCCCCCCCCCCACCCCCCCCCCCCCCCACCCCCCCCCCCCCCCACCCCCCCCCCCCCCCACCCCCCCCCCCCCCCACCCCCCCCCCCCCCCACCCCCCCCCCCCCCCACCCCCCCCCCCCCCCACCCCCCCCCCCCCCCACCCCCCCCCCCCCCCACCCCCCCCCCCCCCCACCCCCCCCCCCCCCCACCCCCCCCCCCCCCCACCCCCCCCCCCCCCCACCCCCCCCCCCCCCCACCCCCCCCCCCCCCCACCCCCCCCCCCCCCCACCCCCCCCCCCCCCCACCCCCCCCCCCCCCCACCCCCCCCCCCCCCCACCCCCCCCCCCCCCCACCCCCCCCCCCCCCCACCCCCCCCCCCCCCCACCCCCCCCCCCCCCCACCCCCCCCCCCCCCCACCCCCCCCCCCCCCCACCCCCCCCCCCCCCCACCCCCCCCCCCCCCCACCCCCCCCCCCCCCCACCCCCCCCCCCCCCCACCCCCCCCCCCCCCCACCCCCCCCCCCCCCCACCCCCCCCCCCCCCCACCCCCCCCCCCCCCCACCCCCCCCCCCCCCCACCCCCCCCCCCCCCCACCCCCCCCCCCCCCCACCCCCCCCCCCCCCCACCCCCCCCCCCCCCCACCCCCCCCCCCCCCCACCCCCCCCCCCCCCCACCCCCCCCCCCCCCCACCCCCCCCCCCCCCCACCCCCCCCCCCCCCCACCCCCCCCCCCCCCCACCCCCCCCCCCCCCCACCCCCCCCCCCCCCCACCCCCCCCCCCCCCCACCCCCCCCCCCCCCCACCCCCCCCCCCCCCCACCCCCCCCCCCCCCCACCCCCCCCCCCCCCCACCCCCCCCCCCCCCCACCCCCCCCCCCCCCCACCCCCCCCCCCCCCCACCCCCCCCCCCCCCCACCCCCCCCCCCCCCCACCCCCCCCCCCCCCCACCCCCCCCCCCCCCCACCCCCCCCCCCCCCCACCCCCCCCCCCCCCCACCCCCCCCCCCCCCCACCCCCCCCCCCCCCCACCCCCCCCCCCCCCCACCCCCCCCCCCCCCCACCCCCCCCCCCCCCCACCCCCCCCCCCCCCCACCCCCCCCCCCCCCCACCCCCCCCCCCCCCCACCCCCCCCCCCCCCCACCCCCCCCCCCCCCCACCCCCCCCCCCCCCCACCCCCCCCCCCCCCCACCCCCCCCCCCCCCCACCCCCCCCCCCCCCCACCCCCCCCCCCCCCCACCCCCCCCCCCCCCCACCCCCCCCCCCCCCCACCCCCCCCCCCCCCCACCCCCCCCCCCCCCCACCCCCCCCCCCCCCCACCCCCCCCCCCCCCCACCCCCCCCCCCCCCCACCCCCCCCCCCCCCCACCCCCCCCCCCCCCCACCCCCCCCCCCCCCCACCCCCCCCCCCCCCCACCCCCCCCCCCCCCCACCCCCCCCCCCCCCCACCCCCCCCCCCCCCCACCCCCCCCCCCCCCCACCCCCCCCCCCCCCCACCCCCCCCCCCCCCCACCCCCCCCCCCCCCCACCCCCCCCCCCCCCCACCCCCCCCCCCCCCCACCCCCCCCCCCCCCCACCCCCCCCCCCCCCCACCCCCCCCCCCCCCCACCCCCCCCCCCCCCCACCCCCCCCCCCCCCCACCCCCCCCCCCCCCCACCCCCCCCCCCCCCCACCCCCCCCCCCCCCCACCCCCCCCCCCCCCCACCCCCCCCCCCCCCCACCCCCCCCCCCCCCCACCCCCCCCCCCCCCCACCCCCCCCCCCCCCCACCCCCCCCCCCCCCCACCCCCCCCCCCCCCCACCCCCCCCCCCCCCCACCCCCCCCCCCCCCCACCCCCCCCCCCCCCCACCCCCCCCCCCCCCCACCCCCCCCCCCCCCCACCCCCCCCCCCCCCCACCCCCCCCCCCCCCCACCCCCCCCCCCCCCCACCCCCCCCCCCCCCCACCCCCCCCCCCCCCCACCCCCCCCCCCCCCCACCCCCCCCCCCCCCCACCCCCCCCCCCCCCCACCCCCCCCCCCCCCCACCCCCCCCCCCCCCCACCCCCCCCCCCCCCCACCCCCCCCCCCCCCCACCCCCCCCCCCCCCCACCCCCCCCCCCCCCCACCCCCCCCCCCCCCCACCCCCCCCCCCCCCCACCCCCCCCCCCCCCCACCCCCCCCCCCCCCCACCCCCCCCCCCCCCCACCCCCCCCCCCCCCCACCCCCCCCCCCCCCCACCCCCCCCCCCCCCCACCCCCCCCCCCCCCCACCCCCCCCCCCCCCCACCCCCCCCCCCCCCCACCCCCCCCCCCCCCCACCCCCCCCCCCCCCCACCCCCCCCCCCCCCCACCCCCCCCCCCCCCCACCCCCCCCCCCCCCCACCCCCCCCCCCCCCCACCCCCCCCCCCCCCCACCCCCCCCCCCCCCCACCCCCCCCCCCCCCCACCCCCCCCCCCCCCCACCCCCCCCCCCCCCCACCCCCCCCCCCCCCCACCCCCCCCCCCCCCCACCCCCCCCCCCCCCCACCCCCCCCCCCCCCCACCCCCCCCCCCCCCCACCCCCCCCCCCCCCCACCCCCCCCCCCCCCCACCCCCCCCCCCCCCCACCCCCCCCCCCCCCCACCCCCCCCCCCCCCCACCCCCCCCCCCCCCCACCCCCCCCCCCCCCCACCCCCCCCCCCCCCCACCCCCCCCCCCCCCCACCCCCCCCCCCCCCCACCCCCCCCCCCCCCCACCCCCCCCCCCCCCCACCCCCCCCCCCCCCCACCCCCCCCCCCCCCCACCCCCCCCCCCCCCCACCCCCCCCCCCCCCCACCCCCCCCCCCCCCCACCCCCCCCCCCCCCCACCCCCCCCCCCCCCCACCCCCCCCCCCCCCCACCCCCCCCCCCCCCCACCCCCCCCCCCCCCCACCCCCCCCCCCCCCCACCCCCCCCCCCCCCCACCCCCCCCCCCCCCCACCCCCCCCCCCCCCCACCCCCCCCCCCCCCCACCCCCCCCCCCCCCCACCCCCCCCCCCCCCCACCCCCCCCCCCCCCCACCCCCCCCCCCCCCCACCCCCCCCCCCCCCCACCCCCCCCCCCCCCCACCCCCCCCCCCCCCCACCCCCCCCCCCCCCCACCCCCCCCCCCCCCCACCCCCCCCCCCCCCCACCCCCCCCCCCCCCCACCCCCCCCCCCCCCCACCCCCCCCCCCCCCCACCCCCCCCCCCCCCCACCCCCCCCCCCCCCCACCCCCCCCCCCCCCCACCCCCCCCCCCCCCCACCCCCCCCCCCCCCCACCCCCCCCCCCCCCCACCCCCCCCCCCCCCCACCCCCCCCCCCCCCCACCCCCCCCCCCCCCCACCCCCCCCCCCCCCCACCCCCCCCCCCCCCCACCCCCCCCCCCCCCCACCCCCCCCCCCCCCCACCCCCCCCCCCCCCCACCCCCCCCCCCCCCCACCCCCCCCCCCCCCCACCCCCCCCCCCCCCCACCCCCCCCCCCCCCCACCCCCCCCCCCCCCCACCCCCCCCCCCCCCCACCCCCCCCCCCCCCCACCCCCCCCCCCCCCCACCCCCCCCCCCCCCCACCCCCCCCCCCCCCCACCCCCCCCCCCCCCCACCCCCCCCCCCCCCCACCCCCCCCCCCCCCCACCCCCCCCCCCCCCCACCCCCCCCCCCCCCCACCCCCCCCCCCCCCCACCCCCCCCCCCCCCCACCCCCCCCCCCCCCCACCCCCCCCCCCCCCCACCCCCCCCCCCCCCCACCCCCCCCCCCCCCCACCCCCCCCCCCCCCCACCCCCCCCCCCCCCCACCCCCCCCCCCCCCCACCCCCCCCCCCCCCCACCCCCCCCCCCCCCCACCCCCCCCCCCCCCCACCCCCCCCCCCCCCCACCCCCCCCCCCCCCCACCCCCCCCCCCCCCCACCCCCCCCCCCCCCCACCCCCCCCCCCCCCCACCCCCCCCCCCCCCCACCCCCCCCCCCCCCCACCCCCCCCCCCCCCCACCCCCCCCCCCCCCCACCCCCCCCCCCCCCCACCCCCCCCCCCCCCCACCCCCCCCCCCCCCCACCCCCCCCCCCCCCCACCCCCCCCCCCCCCCACCCCCCCCCCCCCCCACCCCCCCCCCCCCCCACCCCCCCCCCCCCCCACCCCCCCCCCCCCCCACCCCCCCCCCCCCCCACCCCCCCCCCCCCCCACCCCCCCCCCCCCCCACCCCCCCCCCCCCCCACCCCCCCCCCCCCCCACCCCCCCCCCCCCCCACCCCCCCCCCCCCCCACCCCCCCCCCCCCCCACCCCCCCCCCCCCCCACCCCCCCCCCCCCCCACCCCCCCCCCCCCCCACCCCCCCCCCCCCCCACCCCCCCCCCCCCCCACCCCCCCCCCCCCCCACCCCCCCCCCCCCCCACCCCCCCCCCCCCCCACCCCCCCCCCCCCCCACCCCCCCCCCCCCCCACCCCCCCCCCCCCCCACCCCCCCCCCCCCCCACCCCCCCCCCCCCCCACCCCCCCCCCCCCCCACCCCCCCCCCCCCCCACCCCCCCCCCCCCCCACCCCCCCCCCCCCCCACCCCCCCCCCCCCCCACCCCCCCCCCCCCCCACCCCCCCCCCCCCCCACCCCCCCCCCCCCCCACCCCCCCCCCCCCCCACCCCCCCCCCCCCCCACCCCCCCCCCCCCCCACCCCCCCCCCCCCCCACCCCCCCCCCCCCCCACCCCCCCCCCCCCCCACCCCCCCCCCCCCCCACCCCCCCCCCCCCCCACCCCCCCCCCCCCCCACCCCCCCCCCCCCCCACCCCCCCCCCCCCCCACCCCCCCCCCCCCCCACCCCCCCCCCCCCCCACCCCCCCCCCCCCCCACCCCCCCCCCCCCCCACCCCCCCCCCCCCCCACCCCCCCCCCCCCCCACCCCCCCCCCCCCCCACCCCCCCCCCCCCCCACCCCCCCCCCCCCCCACCCCCCCCCCCCCCCACCCCCCCCCCCCCCCACCCCCCCCCCCCCCCACCCCCCCCCCCCCCCACCCCCCCCCCCCCCCACCCCCCCCCCCCCCCACCCCCCCCCCCCCCCACCCCCCCCCCCCCCCACCCCCCCCCCCCCCCACCCCCCCCCCCCCCCACCCCCCCCCCCCCCCACCCCCCCCCCCCCCCACCCCCCCCCCCCCCCACCCCCCCCCCCCCCCACCCCCCCCCCCCCCCACCCCCCCCCCCCCCCACCCCCCCCCCCCCCCACCCCCCCCCCCCCCCACCCCCCCCCCCCCCCACCCCCCCCCCCCCCCACCCCCCCCCCCCCCCACCCCCCCCCCCCCCCACCCCCCCCCCCCCCCACCCCCCCCCCCCCCCACCCCCCCCCCCCCCCACCCCCCCCCCCCCCCACCCCCCCCCCCCCCCACCCCCCCCCCCCCCCACCCCCCCCCCCCCCCACCCCCCCCCCCCCCCACCCCCCCCCCCCCCCACCCCCCCCCCCCCCCACCCCCCCCCCCCCCCACCCCCCCCCCCCCCCACCCCCCCCCCCCCCCACCCCCCCCCCCCCCCACCCCCCCCCCCCCCCACCCCCCCCCCCCCCCACCCCCCCCCCCCCCCACCCCCCCCCCCCCCCACCCCCCCCCCCCCCCACCCCCCCCCCCCCCCACCCCCCCCCCCCCCCACCCCCCCCCCCCCCCACCCCCCCCCCCCCCCACCCCCCCCCCCCCCCACCCCCCCCCCCCCCCACCCCCCCCCCCCCCCACCCCCCCCCCCCCCCACCCCCCCCCCCCCCCACCCCCCCCCCCCCCCACCCCCCCCCCCCCCCACCCCCCCCCCCCCCCACCCCCCCCCCCCCCCACCCCCCCCCCCCCCCACCCCCCCCCCCCCCCACCCCCCCCCCCCCCCACCCCCCCCCCCCCCCACCCCCCCCCCCCCCCACCCCCCCCCCCCCCCACCCCCCCCCCCCCCCACCCCCCCCCCCCCCCACCCCCCCCCCCCCCCACCCCCCCCCCCCCCCACCCCCCCCCCCCCCCACCCCCCCCCCCCCCCACCCCCCCCCCCCCCCACCCCCCCCCCCCCCCACCCCCCCCCCCCCCCACCCCCCCCCCCCCCCACCCCCCCCCCCCCCCACCCCCCCCCCCCCCCACCCCCCCCCCCCCCCACCCCCCCCCCCCCCCACCCCCCCCCCCCCCCACCCCCCCCCCCCCCCACCCCCCCCCCCCCCCACCCCCCCCCCCCCCCACCCCCCCCCCCCCCCACCCCCCCCCCCCCCCACCCCCCCCCCCCCCCACCCCCCCCCCCCCCCACCCCCCCCCCCCCCCACCCCCCCCCCCCCCCACCCCCCCCCCCCCCCACCCCCCCCCCCCCCCACCCCCCCCCCCCCCCACCCCCCCCCCCCCCCACCCCCCCCCCCCCCCACCCCCCCCCCCCCCCACCCCCCCCCCCCCCCACCCCCCCCCCCCCCCACCCCCCCCCCCCCCCACCCCCCCCCCCCCCCACCCCCCCCCCCCCCCACCCCCCCCCCCCCCCACCCCCCCCCCCCCCCACCCCCCCCCCCCCCCACCCCCCCCCCCCCCCACCCCCCCCCCCCCCCACCCCCCCCCCCCCCCACCCCCCCCCCCCCCCACCCCCCCCCCCCCCCACCCCCCCCCCCCCCCACCCCCCCCCCCCCCCACCCCCCCCCCCCCCCACCCCCCCCCCCCCCCACCCCCCCCCCCCCCCACCCCCCCCCCCCCCCACCCCCCCCCCCCCCCACCCCCCCCCCCCCCCACCCCCCCCCCCCCCCACCCCCCCCCCCCCCCACCCCCCCCCCCCCCCACCCCCCCCCCCCCCCACCCCCCCCCCCCCCCACCCCCCCCCCCCCCCACCCCCCCCCCCCCCCACCCCCCCCCCCCCCCACCCCCCCCCCCCCCCACCCCCCCCCCCCCCCACCCCCCCCCCCCCCCACCCCCCCCCCCCCCCACCCCCCCCCCCCCCCACCCCCCCCCCCCCCCACCCCCCCCCCCCCCCACCCCCCCCCCCCCCCACCCCCCCCCCCCCCCACCCCCCCCCCCCCCCACCCCCCCCCCCCCCCACCCCCCCCCCCCCCCACCCCCCCCCCCCCCCACCCCCCCCCCCCCCCACCCCCCCCCCCCCCCACCCCCCCCCCCCCCCACCCCCCCCCCCCCCCACCCCCCCCCCCCCCCACCCCCCCCCCCCCCCACCCCCCCCCCCCCCCACCCCCCCCCCCCCCCACCCCCCCCCCCCCCCACCCCCCCCCCCCCCCACCCCCCCCCCCCCCCACCCCCCCCCCCCCCCACCCCCCCCCCCCCCCACCCCCCCCCCCCCCCACCCCCCCCCCCCCCCACCCCCCCCCCCCCCCACCCCCCCCCCCCCCCACCCCCCCCCCCCCCCACCCCCCCCCCCCCCCACCCCCCCCCCCCCCCACCCCCCCCCCCCCCCACCCCCCCCCCCCCCCACCCCCCCCCCCCCCCACCCCCCCCCCCCCCCACCCCCCCCCCCCCCCACCCCCCCCCCCCCCCACCCCCCCCCCCCCCCACCCCCCCCCCCCCCCACCCCCCCCCCCCCCCACCCCCCCCCCCCCCCACCCCCCCCCCCCCCCACCCCCCCCCCCCCCCACCCCCCCCCCCCCCCACCCCCCCCCCCCCCCACCCCCCCCCCCCCCCACCCCCCCCCCCCCCCACCCCCCCCCCCCCCCACCCCCCCCCCCCCCCACCCCCCCCCCCCCCCACCCCCCCCCCCCCCCACCCCCCCCCCCCCCCACCCCCCCCCCCCCCCACCCCCCCCCCCCCCCACCCCCCCCCCCCCCCACCCCCCCCCCCCCCCACCCCCCCCCCCCCCCACCCCCCCCCCCCCCCACCCCCCCCCCCCCCCACCCCCCCCCCCCCCCACCCCCCCCCCCCCCCACCCCCCCCCCCCCCCACCCCCCCCCCCCCCCACCCCCCCCCCCCCCCACCCCCCCCCCCCCCCACCCCCCCCCCCCCCCACCCCCCCCCCCCCCCACCCCCCCCCCCCCCCACCCCCCCCCCCCCCCACCCCCCCCCCCCCCCACCCCCCCCCCCCCCCACCCCCCCCCCCCCCCACCCCCCCCCCCCCCCACCCCCCCCCCCCCCCACCCCCCCCCCCCCCCACCCCCCCCCCCCCCCACCCCCCCCCCCCCCCACCCCCCCCCCCCCCCACCCCCCCCCCCCCCCACCCCCCCCCCCCCCCACCCCCCCCCCCCCCCACCCCCCCCCCCCCCCACCCCCCCCCCCCCCCACCCCCCCCCCCCCCCACCCCCCCCCCCCCCCACCCCCCCCCCCCCCCACCCCCCCCCCCCCCCACCCCCCCCCCCCCCCACCCCCCCCCCCCCCCACCCCCCCCCCCCCCCACCCCCCCCCCCCCCCACCCCCCCCCCCCCCCACCCCCCCCCCCCCCCACCCCCCCCCCCCCCCACCCCCCCCCCCCCCCACCCCCCCCCCCCCCCACCCCCCCCCCCCCCCACCCCCCCCCCCCCCCACCCCCCCCCCCCCCCACCCCCCCCCCCCCCCACCCCCCCCCCCCCCCACCCCCCCCCCCCCCCACCCCCCCCCCCCCCCACCCCCCCCCCCCCCCACCCCCCCCCCCCCCCACCCCCCCCCCCCCCCACCCCCCCCCCCCCCCACCCCCCCCCCCCCCCACCCCCCCCCCCCCCCACCCCCCCCCCCCCCCACCCCCCCCCCCCCCCACCCCCCCCCCCCCCCACCCCCCCCCCCCCCCACCCCCCCCCCCCCCCACCCCCCCCCCCCCCCACCCCCCCCCCCCCCCACCCCCCCCCCCCCCCACCCCCCCCCCCCCCCACCCCCCCCCCCCCCCACCCCCCCCCCCCCCCACCCCCCCCCCCCCCCACCCCCCCCCCCCCCCACCCCCCCCCCCCCCCACCCCCCCCCCCCCCCACCCCCCCCCCCCCCCACCCCCCCCCCCCCCCACCCCCCCCCCCCCCCACCCCCCCCCCCCCCCACCCCCCCCCCCCCCCACCCCCCCCCCCCCCCACCCCCCCCCCCCCCCACCCCCCCCCCCCCCCACCCCCCCCCCCCCCCACCCCCCCCCCCCCCCACCCCCCCCCCCCCCCACCCCCCCCCCCCCCCACCCCCCCCCCCCCCCACCCCCCCCCCCCCCCACCCCCCCCCCCCCCCACCCCCCCCCCCCCCCACCCCCCCCCCCCCCCACCCCCCCCCCCCCCCACCCCCCCCCCCCCCCACCCCCCCCCCCCCCCACCCCCCCCCCCCCCCACCCCCCCCCCCCCCCACCCCCCCCCCCCCCCACCCCCCCCCCCCCCCACCCCCCCCCCCCCCCACCCCCCCCCCCCCCCACCCCCCCCCCCCCCCACCCCCCCCCCCCCCCACCCCCCCCCCCCCCCACCCCCCCCCCCCCCCACCCCCCCCCCCCCCCACCCCCCCCCCCCCCCACCCCCCCCCCCCCCCACCCCCCCCCCCCCCCACCCCCCCCCCCCCCCACCCCCCCCCCCCCCCACCCCCCCCCCCCCCCACCCCCCCCCCCCCCCACCCCCCCCCCCCCCCACCCCCCCCCCCCCCCACCCCCCCCCCCCCCCACCCCCCCCCCCCCCCACCCCCCCCCCCCCCCACCCCCCCCCCCCCCCACCCCCCCCCCCCCCCACCCCCCCCCCCCCCCACCCCCCCCCCCCCCCACCCCCCCCCCCCCCCACCCCCCCCCCCCCCCACCCCCCCCCCCCCCCACCCCCCCCCCCCCCCACCCCCCCCCCCCCCCACCCCCCCCCCCCCCCACCCCCCCCCCCCCCCACCCCCCCCCCCCCCCACCCCCCCCCCCCCCCACCCCCCCCCCCCCCCACCCCCCCCCCCCCCCACCCCCCCCCCCCCCCACCCCCCCCCCCCCCCACCCCCCCCCCCCCCCACCCCCCCCCCCCCCCACCCCCCCCCCCCCCCACCCCCCCCCCCCCCCACCCCCCCCCCCCCCCACCCCCCCCCCCCCCCACCCCCCCCCCCCCCCACCCCCCCCCCCCCCCACCCCCCCCCCCCCCCACCCCCCCCCCCCCCCACCCCCCCCCCCCCCCACCCCCCCCCCCCCCCACCCCCCCCCCCCCCCACCCCCCCCCCCCCCCACCCCCCCCCCCCCCCACCCCCCCCCCCCCCCACCCCCCCCCCCCCCCACCCCCCCCCCCCCCCACCCCCCCCCCCCCCCACCCCCCCCCCCCCCCACCCCCCCCCCCCCCCACCCCCCCCCCCCCCCACCCCCCCCCCCCCCCACCCCCCCCCCCCCCCACCCCCCCCCCCCCCCACCCCCCCCCCCCCCCACCCCCCCCCCCCCCCACCCCCCCCCCCCCCCACCCCCCCCCCCCCCCACCCCCCCCCCCCCCCACCCCCCCCCCCCCCCACCCCCCCCCCCCCCCACCCCCCCCCCCCCCCACCCCCCCCCCCCCCCACCCCCCCCCCCCCCCACCCCCCCCCCCCCCCACCCCCCCCCCCCCCCACCCCCCCCCCCCCCCACCCCCCCCCCCCCCCACCCCCCCCCCCCCCCACCCCCCCCCCCCCCCACCCCCCCCCCCCCCCACCCCCCCCCCCCCCCACCCCCCCCCCCCCCCACCCCCCCCCCCCCCCACCCCCCCCCCCCCCCACCCCCCCCCCCCCCCACCCCCCCCCCCCCCCACCCCCCCCCCCCCCCACCCCCCCCCCCCCCCACCCCCCCCCCCCCCCACCCCCCCCCCCCCCCACCCCCCCCCCCCCCCACCCCCCCCCCCCCCCACCCCCCCCCCCCCCCACCCCCCCCCCCCCCCACCCCCCCCCCCCCCCACCCCCCCCCCCCCCCACCCCCCCCCCCCCCCACCCCCCCCCCCCCCCACCCCCCCCCCCCCCCACCCCCCCCCCCCCCCACCCCCCCCCCCCCCCACCCCCCCCCCCCCCCACCCCCCCCCCCCCCCACCCCCCCCCCCCCCCACCCCCCCCCCCCCCCACCCCCCCCCCCCCCCACCCCCCCCCCCCCCCACCCCCCCCCCCCCCCACCCCCCCCCCCCCCCACCCCCCCCCCCCCCCACCCCCCCCCCCCCCCACCCCCCCCCCCCCCCACCCCCCCCCCCCCCCACCCCCCCCCCCCCCCACCCCCCCCCCCCCCCACCCCCCCCCCCCCCCACCCCCCCCCCCCCCCACCCCCCCCCCCCCCCACCCCCCCCCCCCCCCACCCCCCCCCCCCCCCACCCCCCCCCCCCCCCACCCCCCCCCCCCCCCACCCCCCCCCCCCCCCACCCCCCCCCCCCCCCACCCCCCCCCCCCCCCACCCCCCCCCCCCCCCACCCCCCCCCCCCCCCACCCCCCCCCCCCCCCACCCCCCCCCCCCCCCACCCCCCCCCCCCCCCACCCCCCCCCCCCCCCACCCCCCCCCCCCCCCACCCCCCCCCCCCCCCACCCCCCCCCCCCCCCACCCCCCCCCCCCCCCACCCCCCCCCCCCCCCACCCCCCCCCCCCCCCACCCCCCCCCCCCCCCACCCCCCCCCCCCCCCACCCCCCCCCCCCCCCACCCCCCCCCCCCCCCACCCCCCCCCCCCCCCACCCCCCCCCCCCCCCACCCCCCCCCCCCCCCACCCCCCCCCCCCCCCACCCCCCCCCCCCCCCACCCCCCCCCCCCCCCACCCCCCCCCCCCCCCACCCCCCCCCCCCCCCACCCCCCCCCCCCCCCACCCCCCCCCCCCCCCACCCCCCCCCCCCCCCACCCCCCCCCCCCCCCACCCCCCCCCCCCCCCACCCCCCCCCCCCCCCACCCCCCCCCCCCCCCACCCCCCCCCCCCCCCACCCCCCCCCCCCCCCACCCCCCCCCCCCCCCACCCCCCCCCCCCCCCACCCCCCCCCCCCCCCACCCCCCCCCCCCCCCACCCCCCCCCCCCCCCACCCCCCCCCCCCCCCACCCCCCCCCCCCCCCACCCCCCCCCCCCCCCACCCCCCCCCCCCCCCACCCCCCCCCCCCCCCACCCCCCCCCCCCCCCACCCCCCCCCCCCCCCACCCCCCCCCCCCCCCACCCCCCCCCCCCCCCACCCCCCCCCCCCCCCACCCCCCCCCCCCCCCACCCCCCCCCCCCCCCACCCCCCCCCCCCCCCACCCCCCCCCCCCCCCACCCCCCCCCCCCCCCACCCCCCCCCCCCCCCACCCCCCCCCCCCCCCACCCCCCCCCCCCCCCACCCCCCCCCCCCCCCACCCCCCCCCCCCCCCACCCCCCCCCCCCCCCACCCCCCCCCCCCCCCACCCCCCCCCCCCCCCACCCCCCCCCCCCCCCACCCCCCCCCCCCCCCACCCCCCCCCCCCCCCACCCCCCCCCCCCCCCACCCCCCCCCCCCCCCACCCCCCCCCCCCCCCACCCCCCCCCCCCCCCACCCCCCCCCCCCCCCACCCCCCCCCCCCCCCACCCCCCCCCCCCCCCACCCCCCCCCCCCCCCACCCCCCCCCCCCCCCACCCCCCCCCCCCCCCACCCCCCCCCCCCCCCCCCCCCCCCCCCCCCCCCCCCCCCCCCCCCCCAGCCCCCCCCCCCCCCAGGCGCCCACCCCCCCCACCCCCCCCACCCCCTCAACCCCCCCCCCCCCCCCCCCCCCCCCCCCCACCCCCCCCCCCCACCCCCCCCCCCCCCCCCCCCCCCCCCCCCCCCCCCCCCCCCCGCCCCGCCCCCCCCCGCCCCCCCCCCCCGCCCCCTCCTCCACCCCCACCCCCACCCCCCCCCCCACCCCCTCCACCCCCCCCCCCCCCCCCCCCCCCCCCCCCCCCCCCCCCCCCCCCCCCCCCCACCCCCCCCCCCCCCCCCCCCCCCCCCCACCCCCAAGCTGTGACTAGCCCAAGGTCACCCAGCTGGCATGTGTGGGAGTGCCCAGGCTAATCTGAATTCCCCAGATAAGCCTCCACAGCTCAGGCGGCAGAGCGGGGAATCAAACCCGGTTCCTCCAGATTAGATACACGAGCTCTTAACCTCCTACGCCACTGCTGCTCCAAGAAGCAATGATGAAGAAGAAGAGTTTGGATTTATATCCCCCCTTTCTCTCCTGTAGGAGACTCAAAGGGGCTTACAATCTCCTTGCCCTTCCCCCCTCCCACAATAAACACCCTGTGAGGTAAGTGAAGCTGAAAGAGCTCTGAAGAGCTGTGACTAGCCCAAGGTCACCCAGCTGGCATGTGTTGGAGTGCACGAGCTAGTGTCGTTCACCAGATAAGCCTCCACAGGTCAAGTAGCAAAGTGGGGAATCAAACCCAGTTCCTCCAGACTGGAGCATACCTGCTCTTAACCACTACTCCACTGCTGCTTCTGAAGGCCAGTGAAACGGGCGGGAGAGAAATGTGCATCAGGAAATTAGTCCTTCTGTCCCCAGCCTCAATGCTTCTCCCGCTATAGCTTTTTCACTATAGTTTTTAAACTATAACTATAGTTTAAAAAAAAAAAACTATGAGGGATCCATTTAGAACTGTTGCATCATCAGTACTGGCCACAAGCATATATTTTATTATTAATTTATTCATTTGTACCCTACTTTTCTCCCCAGTGGGGACTCAGAGCAGCATTTACCTCTCCTCCCTTTTATCCTCACAACAGCCCTGTGAGGTAGGTTAGGTGGGGAGTCTGTGACTGGCCCAAAGTGTGAGGATGCAAACCTGAGTCTCTCAGATCCTGATCTTAAACTCTAACCCAGGGGTGACCAACCTATGGTGTTCCAGATGTTCATGGACTACAATTGGCCAATGGCCATGCTGGCGGGACTGATGGGAATTGTAGTCCGTGAACATCTGGAGCACCATAGGTTGGCCACCCCCACTCTAACCACTGCACCCATTACCTTCCAGTCTTGTCCACAGGACTTCTTTGTTAGCCTTCAAGTGAGCAACCTTGCTTGGTGTCCTTGGATGTGTGCAAGGGAAAGGAAACCAACATTTCCAGAGGAGCTGGGTGGCACATTCAAAGCTAACAGACTTATTGAAGTATCAGCTTTCATGGGCTAGAGTTTCTGCTCCCAAAAAAATCTAGATGGTGCCTGAAGACACTTTTTTGGGTTTTCTTGCAACAGGCTAACCCAGCTGCCCCGTTGGAATTTGTAAACAGAAGTGTGTGTTTAGTCTCTAAGCAGGCGTAATTTCTGCAGTGCAGAAGGCCGGTGGTTTTGAACTCTAAGGTTCTTCAGAGACAAAGACCAAAACAATTTTTTTTGCATCCTTGTTGAGGAAATATATGAAACTTCTTTTAAACTAGCAGTTTAAATCAACAATGACAAGTTACAAGCCCCCTCCAGCGTCTCTTTACCTATGCAGACTTGTTTCTCATTATGTTGAGATCGTACTTAGATTTCTTGGCATGTCGGAGTGGCATGGATATGCTGACCCTCGGGCATACCAGAGACCTGGGTGCTGGCACCAACTCCGGGTGGTAGACCTGGACGCTGGCTTTGGCTCCGAGCAGTAGACCTGAATGCTGGCACAAGCGCCAGGCAGTAGACCTGGAATTAGGACTAATAAAAGGAAGAATTAGGACTAATAAAAGGAAACACTTCTTCACGCAACGTGTGATTGGTGTTTGGAATATGCTGCCACAGGAGGTGGTGATGGCCACTAACCTGGATAGCTTTGAAAGGGGCTTGGACAGATTTATGGAGGAGAAGTTGATGTTATGGAGGAGAAGTTGATGTATGGCTACCAATCTTGATCCTCCTTGATCTGAGATGGCAAATGCCTTAACAGTCCAGGTGCTCGGGAGCAGCAGCAGCAGAAGGCCATTGCTTTCACCTCCTGCATGTGAGCTCCCAAAGGCACCTGGTGGGCCACTGCGAGTAGCAGAGTGCTGGACTAGATGGACTCTGGTCTGATCCAGCTGGCTTGTTCTTATGTTCTTATGCTCCTGGGGGGGGGGGGTTTGGGGGGAAAATTCAGATGTTTGTCTCCAGGCTCCATTTTTCCTAGATACACCTCTGCTGACCCTGGAGAATGCAAAATAATTGAAAGGAGTGTAGTGCTTTCTGCTGGGTGGTGTGGTGGCAGCAGCTGGTGGGCAGGGGGCCAGCCGTGCCTTCCCCCCTCCCCCCTCATGAGCAGGCCCAGCTCAGATTCCCTAACCCTAACCCAGCTCAGTTTGGGCCGTCTTTGTGTGCTTTCGGGCCATTTCTGTCTTTGTGATCTGCCAGGGGAGCTGAGGAATCCCTCCCGCCTTGATGTCTCTTAGTTGGTGTCTCTTTTCCAACCGCAGGCCAAAATATGGCGGCAAGTTTTGCGTCGGGGAACGAAAGCGCTTCCGGGTTTGCAGCTTGAAGCCCTGCCCAGCGGACCGGCTGCCTTTCCGTCACATCCAGTGCAGCCAGTTTGATGCCAGGCCCTACAAAGGGAAACTCTACAAGTGGACCCCAGTCCCTAATACCAGTAAGCACCTTTCTTTCCATTGGGCTTGTGAGGAAAGTTGGCTGGATTTGCTGGACTTCTCGCTCGTTCTCTTAGCATTTGTGTTGGAAGCCGGATGCTGGGAAGCGCTTCCTCTGCCAGACACAACTTGGTTGACTTGTTTGACTCAGCTGAAGCTGTTTGATCTGCACGGGCCTTCTACCTGCTTGGGCCATGCTTCAATCTAGACTTGATGGTGAAGGACACCCTTAACTTAAGGTCTCCAAGACTATTGAGAGAGGATTTTTTCAAAAATGAGGTTGCTGGACACTACTTCTATTCATAATAATTAGTTGTTATGTTTAACCTTTGCTTTTATCGCTGCTTTTAAAGGTTTTAGCTGTTTTATTTTTATATGTGATTGTTTGTTGTACACCGCCCAGAGCCCTTCGGGGAAGGGGCGGTATAAAAGTTGAAAGAATAAATAAAAATAAATATTGAGATTGAGGAGGTGTTTGGCGTGGTGTCCAGAGAAATTCTTTATGCTTTGGGAAGGGCGTTTCCAGCCGAGCTGGAGCCAGACACAGTGAAGAGATGTTTGGCTGCCCCCTGCCCCCACCCTTATGTTGGGCTTGCCTGTTGCTCAAGGACTGACTGATCACCACAGCTGGGCTAGGAAAGAATTTCCACCCAGGTTAGATTATCTAGGGCAGGAGTCTGCAACCTGCGGCTCTCCAGATGTTCGTGGACTACAAATCCCATCAGCCCCTGCCAGCATGGCCAATAATTGTAGTCCATGAACATCTGGAGAGCCGCAGGTTGCGGACCCCTGATCTAGCCCAATGGTGGTGAACCTATGGCACTCCAGATGTTCAATTGGCTATGAGGCAGGGGCTGATGGGAATTGTAGTCCATGAACATCTGGAGAGCCGCAGGTTGCAGACCTCTGATCTAGGGGTCAGGGGCTTGTGAAGGTACCTTTCCTTGAAGCCCAGGCCTTGCCCGGTAAGCATCCTTGGCTACACGCAGGCTGATTTCAGGCTGCCGAGCGCTGCATCCCCAGGGGTTCTTGGGCAGGAAGAAGGGATCCTGTTGGCCTGTCTAGTGACTTGGTTGTCTCCTTCGGCCCCTGCAGTCAATCCGTGCGAACTGCACTGTCGCCCGGAGAATGAGTTCTTTGCTGAAAAGCTCCGCGACGCGGTCATCGATGGGACGCCTTGTTACGATGGGAACTCCAGCCGGGACGTGTGCATCAATGGGATCTGTAAGGTGAGCTGGGACTTCGTCTCTCAGCAGGGCAGGATCTGAAAGGCTGGGCCAAGTTGGGCTTGCTCGGATAGGTCATGACTCTGACTCTCATCAGCGGAAGGATGTGCTTGATGTGGTGGAAGCAGAAGTGAGCAGGAAAGGGGAGGGGCAATTGGTGGCCACCCTTTTTCTGGTCCTTGCCTCATCCAAAGACAATCCAACGGTTTTGTCAGTGTGTCATCAAGACATGGGAATGGAAACCAGCAGAGGAACGTTTCAGTCTCCGTGGAAGTTCTGCAGTGGGCGTAAAGGTTGTGTTGCTTCCAAGGCAGAACTTGTTGTGTTAGAACTCGAATGTGGAACGAGAACAAGGATGATTGAAGGATTGGAGCACCTTCCTTATGAGGAGAGGCTGCAGCGTTTGGGACTCTTTAGTTTGGAGAGGAGACGTCTGAGGGGGGATATGATTGAAGTCTATAAAATTATGCATGGGGTAGAAAATGTTGACAGAGAGAAATTTTTCTCTCTTTCTCCCAATACTAGAACCAGGGGGCATCCATTGAAAATGCTGGGGGGAAGAATTAGGACTAATAAAAGGAAATGCTTCTTCACGCAACGTGTGAATGGTGTTTGGAATATGCTGCCACAGGAGGTGGTGATGGCCACTCACCTGGATAGCTTTAAAAAGGGCTTGGACAGATTTATGGAGCAGAAGTCAATCTCTGGCTCCCAATCTTGATCCTCCTTGATCTCAGATTGCAAATGCCTTAGCAGACCAGGTTCTCAGGAGCAGCAGCAGCAGCAGGCCGTTGCTTTCACATCCTGCATGTGAGCTCCCAAAGGCACCTGGTGGGCCACTGCGAGTAGCAGAGAGCTGGACTAGATGGACTCTGGTCTGATCCAGCAGGCTAGTTCTTATGTTCTTATGGAAGTGAGGAGGGACTTGGGATAGTTGGCTTGCTGCAAAACCTCCTTGCGCATCTCTGTGTGTGAGAGACAGGTAGCTTTTGACTTAGTGATGACCTATTAATTAATGGCCTCTAAAGCGTTGTGTCATTGAAAGTCTTGCCCAGGTCTTGCAAACTGGGGGCCGCTGTGGCTTCCTCGGTTGAGCCAGCCCATCTCATGTTGGGCCGTCCTCTTTTCTTGTCACCTTCAACTTTCCCTGGCATTATTGTCTTTTCCAGTGAGTCGTGTCTTCTCAGGCACACTATTCAAATTCACCCTACTTTGCCCATTCCTTTGTGTTTGTGTGGTCCATACCCACTCTGAGTGTATCCGTCTTTTGAGTGGACCATGTGATGGAAGCTGGACCTTCTAGCCACTGTTGGTCCTAGCCGCCTCTCCTTTTAGTGTGATCCTAAGCAGAGTTGTACTGTCGAAGGCTTTTACGGCCGGAATCACTGGGGTGCTGTGTGGTTTCCGGGCTGTATGGCCGTGTTCTAGCAGCATTCTCTCCTAACGTTTCGCCTGCATCTGTGGCTGGCATCTGAAGATCCTCCATCAGATCCTCTGAAGATGCCAGCCACAGATGCAGGCGAAACGTCAGGAGAGAATGCTGCTAGAACACGGCCATACAGCCCGGAAACCACACAGCACCCCAGAGTTATACTGTTTTATGTCTTGGGAAGTCAGTGGACATAGAAGGCTGTAACTCTGTTTAGGACGGCACCTTTCACACCTTTGCTAGTCTCGGCTCCGGTCTGCCCCTTCTGATTGTCCTTCTCTGTCTTTCAGAATGTCGGCTGCGACTTTGAAATCGACTCCTACGCAGTGGAGGACCGGTGTGGCGTGTGTCAAGGGGATGGGTCCACTTGTCAAACCGTCAAGAAGACCTTTGAGAAGAGCGAGGGGCGGGGTGAGGTGGTGCCCCACACTTGTCTCCTGGGTGGGGCTTGAACATCTGAGTGTCTGGTGTGCTGTGCTGATAACATGTTGACATGATAACATGTTGACATGTTGACAGCAGCTAGGGCAGGGGTCTGCAACCTGTGGCTCTCCAGATGTTCATGAGCTACAATTCCCATCAGCCCATGTGGCCATGCTGGCAGGGGCTGATGGGAATTGTAGTTCATGAACATCTGGAGAGCCGCAGGTTGCAGACCCCTGAGATAGGAAAAGAGAGTGTTTTTGGCAGGAAAAGAGCCATTCACCCCATAGCTTGTTGACAGTTCTTTGTTGAGTACTTGGGAAGGGGCAAACAGTCAAAAGGCCCTAACAATAGTAAAATCCGAAACGGGGTCCTTTCTTCCTCTTTCTTCGTCCCATCCCCTTCACCTGGCTGATATTTCACTCCCGCGACAGGCTATGTCGATGTTGGGCTGATCCCAGCTGGAGCGCGAGAGATTCAGATTGAGGAAGTGGCTGAAGCAGAGAACTTCCTGGCTTTGAGAAGCGAGGATCCGGAAAAATACTTCCTGAATGGCGACTGGACCATCCAGTGGAATGGCGATTACCAGGTGGCCGGGACAACCTTCACCTACGAGCGAACAGGAAACTGGGAGAATCTCACTTCTCCAGGCCCCACGGAGGAACCTGTCTGGATTCAGGTACGTGGAGGAGGGTCAGAATGGGCCCATGACTGAGGAACCAGGCGGGGAGGGGGAGGGCGGTTCTGGGGTCTGTATTGTCCATGCAGTTTGCTGTCCGGCAGAGGCGTACCAGGGGCAAATGGCGCCCGGGGACAAATTGTCTCCAGGATGCCCCCCAGGCTCTGCCCCTGCCCCGCCCACCTCGGCTTCGCCCCCACTGCCCTCAACCCCGCCCATGTCACCATGGACATGGGCAAGGTTTGCAGTCTCTTCTGACCTCCCCTCCGGGCAAGCCAGAAGAGACTGCAGTCCCGGCCTCGGAGACATTCTTTTATAAGCACTGAGGCTGGGAGGTGGGGCTTGGGGTGCAGGAAGTCCCACCCCTTCCTGCTCCCCAAGCCCCACCCCCCAGCCTCAGTGCTTATAAAAGAAGGTCTCCGAGGCCGGGACTGCAGTCTCTTCTGGCCTGCCCGGAGGGGAGGTCAGAAGAGACTGCAGACTGTCAGCTGGGAGCCCAGCCGGCAGGGGGGGAAGGGAGGGAGGAGTCCAGGGTGGGGTTGAGGGGGCTTGGAGGCAGAGGAGGTCCTGCTGTCTCGTCATTTTTGCGTGCCTCAGACGGCACGCGAAAACAACGAGACAACAGGACTTCCTCGTCATGTGGGGGGCCAATTTTGTGCCCCCCACATGACCAGAAGAGTGGCGCCCGGGGACAAGGGGAACCCCTTGTCCCTAGGCAGATACGCCACTGCTGTCCGGGGGTGCAGTTTGGGACAGTTTTCCTTCTGGCTCAGATCCTCACCTTCAAAATGGGTTAAAGGGCAAACGCTCTGAAGCATTCTGGCACCGGGGACCCTGCGGTCTGTGAGGATACTGAGGAGGGCTTTTGCAAGGTGTGCCCAGTCTCATACCCATTCAGACAACTTTAAAATAGACCCCACTTATTTATTTATTTCAGCAAGCAAGCAAGCAAAGGAAGTAGGAACTCCTGCTCCTTCACTTCTTTCACAGTTAGTTCTGGCATGAAACTGAGAGCGTTTCCCCACTTACCTGCTGCTGCGCGCTACTCTCCCCAAGTAGCGCGGGGTCCCCCGGCACTCCCCATTACAGGGGCGGCGACAACGCAGCCACCCCGACCCTGCCGCTGTCGCGCCCCCTCAGCGCGCGACATTCCTGGTGCCTTTTGAAACGGCGCCTTTGAAACGGCGCAGAGCGCGGGGTCATGGGGAAGCCCGGGCACGCGTCAGAAATGACACGCACTGGGAGTAGCGCGCAGCAACCGCTCAGCCAGGTAAGTGGGGAAACGAGCTGAGTGTCTGTTTTCTAAGGTAAAGGAATTCAGGAAAGAGGGAGAGGCTCTGGGCTGTGTCCATCAACAACAGAAGCCGTCAGTGGTGGGCTTTAGTGGAACCCTGGAAGGTCAGGTTCTGTGGGATCCAGGCCTTTTGTATTTCTGTGAACGGCTCTGAATTTTTTTTCCAGCAATGGCCAATTGTTGCTACCTTTTCCCCCCCTGGCCGAGGTTCTGTGCCTTTAAGATCTGTGTGGGGGCAGCTATTCCACGGAAGCCGCTGTCCCCATCCTGGGGGATTTTGCACGTCGGCTCAGAGGACGGATTGGCTGCTGGGCAGACCCCCCTTTCCCCTTCTTTGGCTGAGGAGTGGTCACAGTGGAGTCCAGACGTGGCCCAGCCAAGAAATGGGCCAGTCCTGGTCCCTCCTTGCCTCTAGGAGTGGTTGACGGGACTTTTGTTCAGAAAAGCCGCCTGCGTCTCATCTCCACAGGGGCCCAGCCATACTTCTGAGTCACGTGCGTGTGTGTGTGCGTGTGCGTGTGCAGCTCTTGTTTGGAAGTTGCTGCCTTTGGCAGTGAGGATCTGAGAGGCCCCCCTCCAGCTCCCGCCTGGCTTTCATCCCGCCCAGCTGGAACAGATCTGTTTTGCGGCGTTCCTCGAAGTGCTGACTCAGGAGAAGCTGCTCCGTGTGGCAGAGACCTCAGACCTTGGGGTGGAGAGGCAGGGGTTTGGGGAGGGGGGTGGAGCGCGTTGCACGGCCTGCGGGCTTCGACTCTGCTTGCAGACCTCCTTAGCTGCCGTCTAGAACTGATGGGAAATATTACTTATAAAGCAGAGGTGGTGCAATAAAGAGGCAAAAAGACGGTTGCTTTTTCTGAAATATAGTTTACTTACTAAGAATAAGGGTAGGGAAACTGGGGAGACAAAATAAGAAAAATCTTTCTAACCAGCCAGCTTCATAGCCAGCTCTCTGCTTAGACAATCACATTGCTAACAACGAACTTCTACTGAGCACCGTGCAGAGTGTTAACAAAGAATCTATATCTAATATCTACATGCAGACTGGCATGTAGCCCATGCCAGATCTCCTGACCAATAGGTAACAATTACCTGATCACTGACTTCTGACCTCACTAACTAATTAGCATGCAGCAATTAACTCCTTCATTACTGGATTGCATGACTGGCACTTGCCAGATCCCAACAAGAACGCAGCAGCTGCCAGCCTGCAGCCCAAGGCGTTTGGCTGCCCTCTGGCAACTGTGTCGACAGCCCAAGAGATTTGCTTCGGCATATTCTGCCACCCCATGAGAAGGGGCCTTGGACCCTCCTGGTAGCCCCAGACCATCTGGGTGGCTCTTGCACTTGGGGCATCCTTTGGGCCAGGGGTCTGCAACCTGCGGCTCTCCAGATGTTCATGGACTACAAATCCCGTCAGCCCCTGCCAGCATGGCCAATTGGTCTTCACCATAGAAGAGGCAGAGGGAGGGAGAAGGGGGGGGTTAGCAATGCTCAGGACCCCCACATTGCACAGATTAATTCAGACTTGAGTTTTTGAAGACAGGCATCTGTTGACCAAGTAAAGAGGTTTTTCGAGCACTGCAAAAACCTACAAAACTGATTGGGCATGTGCAGTGGTGGGATTCAGCCGGTTCGCACCACTTTGGCAGAACCGGTTGTTAAAATGGTGCTCGTAAACAACCAGTTGTTAAATTATTTGACTCCCATCACTGGGCGTGTGCCCTAGTGAGAAAGGAGAGTCGAGCGTCCGGGCCCTTCATAACCTCGGCTGTACCTGAGCTCCTTTTCTCAAACGGTTGTCTTCCGCAGCAGCTGAAGTTCCTCCCAGCAGCGTCGCTCGATCCCAACCCCACAGATCTGCCCCCCCCCCCCAATCCTTTGAGTCTCCGTCTCCCAGGTGTGGACTGCTTTGCAGGAAGGGCCCAGGCAGTTGAGACCTCCCCACCAGAAGGGAAGCGCTTCGGAGTTAATGAATCCCAGGGCTGGTTTGTTTTCGCAGGGAGATGTTTACTTTGACATTCCTTCCTTCCTTCCTTGCCGCCTGCCAAGGCGAGGGATGCTTTCTTTCTTGACCCCGCGCTCCTTTTCCTGGCTGGTGGGGATGCCTGAGTGGTCTTCCTTCCAGCTGCACCGCTGCCGGGGAGTCCTGAGCCCAGGCAGGCTGCCTCCTGGCTCCTCGCATCCGCTCATCTTGCCCTGGTATTAGCACATTGTTCATGGACGGCTCTGCCCAAAAACAAAGTTCTCAGTTTGCCCATCTTCGTTGGCACAGGGGGATCAGTGGGCCATTCTGGAGTAAGCCCAGGTGCGTGCAATTCTCCTTCCCCTCCCTCCTTCACCTGCAAAACCCGTCCAATCTTAGGAGAAGGCAGGAAAAGAGCTCTTTGCCTGAGGGAGCTTCTTCCGGGGGTCTAGGAGCAGCAGTGGCGTAGGAGGTTAAGAGCTCGTGTTTCTAATCTGGAGGAACCGGGTTTGATTCCCCGCTCTGCCTCCTGAGCTGTGGAGGCTTATCTGGGGAATTCAGATTAGCCTGGGCACTCCCACACACGCCAGCTGGGTGACCTTGGGCTAGTCACAGCTTCTCGGAGCTCTCTCAGCCCCACCTACCTCACAGGGTGTTTGTTGTGAGGGGGGGAGGGGCAAGGAGATTGTAAGCCCCTTTGAGTCTCCTGCAGGAGAGAAAGGGGGGATATAAATCCAAACTCTTCTTCTTCTTGATGCTGTTCAGTGTCTCTGGCCTGGGGGCTCTGCTGTGGGGGAGACTTGAACCCCCATATCTGCAGAGCCCCCTGCATCTGGGGGCCATGCCGCCACGCTCCTTCTGGGAAGGGGAACTCTGCGTGCGGCAGGAGCCTGACACGAGGAGGCTGAGTCCACGGTGACCCAGGCGGGCAGGCTGTCTCTTTCCGTCTTTCAAAAGCTGATGTCACGGGGGTCGCTGTGGGTTCCAGGGCACTTGCTGTGCTCCCCATGGCTCGCTTCCTCTTTGTGGGGCAAGCACAGGACGTTGCCTGGCAGTGCCAGCCGGAGATGGCAATCTCCCGTCAGCCTAGTCTGAAGGAAGAAGAAGAAGAAGAAGAAGAAGAAGAGGAGGAGGAAGAAGAAGAGGAGGAGGAGGAGGAGGAGGAGGAGTTTGGATTTATATCCCCCCTTTCTCTCCTGCAGGAGACTCAAAGGGGCTGACAATCTCCTTGCCCTTCCCCCCTCACAACAAACACCCAGTGAGGTAGGTGGGGCTGAGAGAGCTCCGAGAAGCTGTGACTAGCCCAAGGTCACCCAGCTGGTGTGTGTGGGAGTGCACAGGCTAATCTGAATTCCCCCAGAGAAGCCTCCACAGCTCAGGCGGCAGAGCTGGGAATCAAACCCGGTTCCCCGCGTGAGGACCCGCCTGGCATCCTTCGCAGTGTGGGGAGAGGGCAGTTGTGGGGAGACGACCGAATGGAAGAGCGCTGAGGTCCATTCGGGGGAAAGTTAAAGATTTCACACAACTTTTAAGAGGCCTTTTCCCATGTCCATGTTAACAGCTCAGACAGTGTAGTCGACCCACGCGGTCAGCGTAAGAACGAGACGAGACGCGGAGATAACATCTGGTGGAGATCGCCAGCAGCGGGAGACCGGAGGTCCGTGTTCCTAGCGAGTCTCCCGTCTGCCGGTTCCTGGCACCTTTTATTGTTACTCTATCGGGGGCGTGTAGGAGGGAGGACTGGGGGGAGTTCCGGGAGAGCGGGAGGTCGGGAGATCATCATGTGATGCATGATCTCATCTGGCTACGTGCGGAGAGGAGCGTACGCGTCTGAGCCTAATCCTCACCTGGGGGCAAGACCATTGTCCCTGCGCCCGGTGATTGAGCCAGACAGTTCACGACCCGTGACTCATGGGGGGATGAGGAGTGGGGGTGCGATGCGACCGGCAAGGCCGCAGGTCCGTTGGCGTCCCAACGTTCTACTACGGCACTGCTGGGTCGGCAGTGCACTACTACATCTCCTCCTTTTTTACATTTTAGAAAACGGGGGGCCGAAACGCTAAGGGGCGATTTAAAGGGACGCTTGTCTCCTCCGCCGTTTGGTCAAGTTGACCAAGCTGCTTGTGCAACATTAGAACTTGGTTGCGGGGTAAGGGAAATGCGAGGGGTTTCTTACACACGTTACAGGCAATATTAGACACGCATTGAACGAAACAAGATCCGATAACAAGGCACACAATTAAACCAATGCAGAGCTGTACAATAGCACTCAACCATCCTCCCGGCAGCCAGCTCCAGAGGGCTGACCACCAATGGGGCAAAACATCATACTTCAGATTAGATACAACTTCTTGCAGCTCACGCACTTTCATGTGGATCAACTGGGAATTATCAGAAAGATTAAAACAACACATATTATGTACATTCTCACAACCTTGGTGATGTAACAACAACAAATAATCAATAGCGGCACGATTGTCTAGGGTCGCTTGACGAAGTTCCTGCTGCTCGGAGGCCAGGGCATCCAGAGCGGTGGAGGTAGAGTTGATGGACTTCGCAAGGGCACAGGCCAGCCGGCCAATAGTCTTAGCATTGTAGGAAGCGAGTCCGGGGACTCCCACTAGGGAAGTTGCGAGGGAGACGAACTCCGCTTCGGAGAGGGCGACCGCGTCGCTCCGACAGGAGGGGTCGAAAGGCAGAGCGGAGCGGCGGCGGCGGCGTCCGGGCTCCCGGGGTGGAGCCTGGGGTAGGACAATGGTGAGGCGACTGAGGCAGCAGAGAGTTCCGGCAGGGAGTCGGGCGGGAATGTAGTTAAACGTCCTCTCCCCGCAGGTCCAGAACCAGCCCCTGGGGAGCAGGATGTTTCCGAACACGGGGGGAATGTCCTCCATGTGTGTGCAGTTCCAACTGGCCGAGCCGACGAATGGGCCCGGGTCGGTTCCCCGTTCGGCTGCGCCGGTGATGCGGGCGCAGGTGTTAGACTCGTGGTTAGCGACAGTCTTGGTGGCAAGGGAGAGAGCGCCAGCCGGGAGGGTTTGGACGACGGGTCCCCAGTCGGCGCTCATAGAGTACCTGATGGATGAGGCATTCATGAAGGGGCTCAGCCCAGACTCCGCTAGGAAGTCTCCGGGTGCTTTGCAGATGGGGAGCAGGCAGGAGCTTAGCAGGCTCCCGACTCCTAGGTACTGGCCCAGGCAGAAAGATGAGACGTTGGCAGCGGCAGCAAACTGCTCCCAGATGTTGGTCTGGTGAAAGCTTGCCAGGGGGTGGCCGATCGCCATCGGCAGGAGGCAGCAGAGCAGGCAAAGGATGGTGGTCGCTGAGTTGGTGGTGATGATCGCAAAGAGAGCGGCACAGAGGTTCTCGGGTGTCTCGGGGTGGTCTTGCTGGCGCAGCAGCGCTAGGGCCTGGCTGGTGGTCGCCTTGACGTCTCCCCAGGTCATTCGGGTCTTTGGGCGTTGGCGACGGCGTTCCTGCTGGGATCGCTGGGCGGGATCCTCTAGAGAGATGCGTTCCATCTCCGGGATGGGGTTGGTTTCCTCCTGGCGCCATTCCATGGGTTGGCCTGTCATGGCGAATCGGAGTCCACGGGAACCTGTAGGAAGAGGGACTGAAACACACATCCATTTAACCGGTTACGGGGGGGGGCCGGGTCCCGCCAGGCTCAGTTCTAGAGCGGATGGCGGGAGATTGGGATCGAGTTAGTGTTTAGATTTAATGTGGGAAGGAAGAAGGCTTGTTTTGCAGCCTGTGAAGGTTGCTTTTAATGCAACCCTCCTGGGGGCCGCCTACACTCCTCTTTCTTTAGTTGTTTGACAGGGAGGGCAGGAGGTAGGCGGCCCTGGTGGGAATTGGCTTCAGAGCGTCATCAGGGTGCGTCAAGACGAGGGTCCGAGCCTCGAGGGGGGAGGGAACAGGCGGGTCCTGGGGGGATTGTGGGTATGCATGCTTAATCAGCAACACAAAGGGGGCTTTGGAAGCACCTTTTGGGGGGATGGGTGCATCCGGGGAATGAAGCAATCAGGCAATTAGAGGCAAATTCCTCGCACACACAAAGGAGAAAGGAAGGGGGGGGTTTCTTTGCAAGGGAGTTGCACTTACCGTGACCTTGGTGGCTAATGCAGGAAGCTGGATGGTGCTAAATTTTGTGATCGAATTATCTTGGGGAATTGCCGCCCGCCGAGACCGCTCCTTAAGGGGCGGTTTCGGCTGAGCGCCTGGCCTTTAATGTGGTACTGATAAAGTTGCCAGGCGCTGGGCAGCCATAACCCAAACGGGTTTGGGTATTAGCGGCATAATGGCGGCAGCCCCTTTTTAAACTGGGGCCTGTCCTGACAGTGCTGCGGTATCAGGACGGGCCCAGATTTTAATCCAGGGAGGGCCAGTCAGCCAATTGGCCCTCCCGCCTTTACTGGTCGAAAAAACAGAAGGAAAAGGGGAGGGGAGAGGGAAACAGATTTCCTGTGGAGGTTTAAACTAAGATGGAGGCGGCTTGAAGCAGGTCCCATCGGTATCCTGGGGAACACGCACGAGCTGTGTCCCGTTTAAGGCGGATGCTGTAATGGGCGAAGCCTTTCAAGGCATTGGCACACATAATCAGAAGGAGAAAAATTTTAATTGAAGCACAGGAGCATAGCTTAGAAGCAATGGAAAAATCCCCCCTATGAGGGGAAAACTTTAGGGGTCTCTTGAAAGGGGGCAAGACATACAGATACATGGGCATACAGAGCACATATAAAGTAGCAAGGAGGATTACAACTCTGATTTGAGATTTTGCTCTCTCTGAGGTACTGACGATTTTGCTGCCACTGGGAGTTTTGAGCTTAGGGCTTTGCACAGGCGCAGAGGCTATGAGATCTGGTTTGAACCTTACAGCTGGAGAGGGCCAAGGGGGCTTCTTCTTCACGAAGGACTTTTGGCTTAAGGCCATTGTGTGAGCATCTTCCCTTTTCCATGCCTCGTTGTCCTGTAGATTGGCTATGGGGCATTCTGAGGAGGGTTCAAAACGGCAGTCCTCTTCCGTCAGTATTTCTTTCTGTTGTAATTCAGTGACTGTGGACTCTGCAGAGATTTCGAAATGCGTGCCATTCTGGGGCACTGGCGGAGGCATGGTGACTTTGGAAGTAGAAGGGGCTAGCAGAGCAGGAAGTATAGACGTAGAGGGGGAGCGAGCAACGAGACTTAGATTAGCTGAACTTAGATTAGACTCAAGTGGGAGCATAGAGGCAGGGTGTTCAGGTGAACTTGGCAGTTTCCGCGGGATGTTTTGGATGTGGATGGCTCCCTGGTGCATGGGGTCGATGACCCCTGGGATGATGAACAACCCCTGTTCAGCGGCGGAAGCTTTTGGCAAGACCAGCCTAATGGTCTCCGTGGGGATGGGATCACTATACTGAGCTGGAGCAGCGAAGATCTCATGGGGGAGCTCCGGGGGAAGGGTTTGAGGTGCGGATCTTGGTTCCGGGCTGGGGAGATGCCCGGGCGCGGGCCTCCCCAGCGGGCATTGGGAGCGCCCGGCCCTAGACTTTCCTGGGGGTCTTCGCCCTCTGGGGAGAGACCCTCCTCCGTCAGGGTTGTAGGCCCCCCCGCCGGGCAGCCTACAATTCCTCCGGAAATGTCCTGGCTTGCCGCAATTGAAACACTCGTCTCGGGGCTGCCTCATGGCAGCGGAGAGGGCGGCGACTAGGAGGCTGGCTTGATGGGCGAAAGACCCGATATCCTGGCAAGCTTTGAGCATGTCGGCCAGCTCGGGGTTCCTTCCTAGGCCTGTGATCGCCTTGCGGCACTCAGCGGAGGCGTTCTCCTTGGCAAGGCGCTTAAGGAGTTCGCCCTGGGCCTCCTCGTTGTCAACCTGCCTCTTGAGGGCCTCCTGGAGCCTGTTCACAAACTCGGCATAGGGCTCTTGGGGTTTTTGCCGGATGGTGGAGAAACTCTGGGTTGGCTGGCCGGCATGGGGGACTTTGATAAATGCCTTATAGGCGCACTCAGAGGCGACCGTAAGGGTGGCCTCAGGCAGGACAATCTGATCGTTGGGGTTGGCGAAAGCATCGAAACCGTAAAGCTGAGCGGCTGCGTAGGCGCCGCCGGAGGCGGCTGCCCTGCTAAGGCATTGCTGGCGGAACTCGCTTTCCCAGATCACAAATTGTGCAGGGCTCAGGAGCATGCGGAAGGTGGTCTTCCAGTCGTCCGGAACCATTAGGTGACTCCTCGCGACTGCCTCGAGCATGCTTCTCACATAGGGGCTGGTGACTCCCACGTCCCGCACCGCTTTGCGGAGCTCGGTGAGGATATTATAGCTCAAGGGGCGGTACTCGACAACCCGCCGAACTATGCCATCCTCCCCCACGGTATCTGTGAAGTGG